>NW_027497937.1:0-139961 GCF_021521415.1 Bidens hawaiensis | reverse complement strand
GTCAAAGTTAGATGGAATTCGCAACGAGGCCCAGAATATACATGGGAACGAAAGGACGAATTCCGGAAGAAATACCCCTATCTATTTCCTCAAAAGGAAGTAGTCGACGCGTAAAATTTCGAGGACGAAATTTCTTTTACAGGGGAGAATGTAACGATTCCGGCAAAATCAGGTATACCATAGCCGGTATATACTATTTATGTGTTATTTAATAATGAATATATGAATTATAATGCGTTTATACGTGTATGTATGATTCACAGTACGGGTTATACTCGATTATACAGTTAATCGTATTGGAAATACGATTAACCGATTAACGGTTATTGAAGCCCGAACGAATCAAAGATTACATTATAGACGAAGTATATGATATTTAGTGATGTTTACGAAGTATTAAAGCTTCGGGATAAGTGAATTAAAGCACAGAAAAGAATTTTCGATTTAATGGTACGTCGGTACGTTAAACGAAACCTTTAATACCAAACCGTTAAAGAGACGATCGATCAAGCCGAAAAAGATGCGCAATTATTAATAATATGATGTTTTAAGTTAATAAATGTCATGGTTTAAGTTTCTAAAGTTTTTAAATCGGTTTTATATAAATTTCATTTTTAAGCCGAAAACGACCGTTTTAGCCTCGTTTTAAGTTAAATTAAACATTTAACCGAAAAACGAACTGAACCAGATTATCCAAAACATTATCCGGATTGCCAAAATCCAAATGTGTGACTAGGAATGGAAAGGTGGGTCCCACCCCACCCCCCTCTTTGGTCCGATCGGATAAGGGGGTATAACCCCTTGTCTTGTTTTTTTTTTAACCAAAACATTCAATATTCTTCATCTCCTCTCCATTTTATGATCCAAAAACTCGAGATTGTAGCAAGAAAAACAAGGTAAAGATCGAGTTATTTACGTTTTCATCTTCGTTTCTTGAGTTTATTTGCAAGAAAATGAGGTTTCAAAGAAGAAAACCGATTCTTGCATGATCAAGTGATGTATACGGGTTATACAAGGGATCTTGGTCCAAGAAAGGAGTTAAACGAACCAAAATCGAATTTTTACGGTATAAATCTTTGTTTTTAAATCATAACCGAAACCATGAAAGAAATGGCTTGATTGTGGGTGTAACTTGCTTGGTGTGGTGTTATTGTGCTTGTAGGTGTTGTATCTAGTTGTTAGCCAAGGCTAGAAAGCAAGATCCTTGCGATTTGAAGCTAAAAACACAAGGTAGTTCGGTTTTTGTATGTTGTATGTGTTTTGGACAGATTGTGGTACGTTTAGAGTTAGGATACGAAATTTCACAGAGATGATATACACATGGAAATATGAGATCTGTGAAATTTTGGTAATTTTTGGACAAAGGATGAATATTTGGTGAATTTAATGCTCGGTTTTGGCTAAAAATGGTGAAAAAATAGTTAAATATCATAAAAAATTCTGGAAAATTCCAGATAAGCTTTTTATAACATGTAAAAGTCACACACAAAATTTTAGGTCTGTTGGAGAAGTCTAAGTAGGCTTTTCGGTTAAACGAGTTCTAGGGTTTTCTAGTTCGGTTTTAGTGAAAATGGCATGTAAAAAGAAATTTTGGTTCTGGAAAAATTACAGGGGACTATGTGGATGGCAGGGGTCATCCAGGAAAAATTTGGGATTTTTCTAAGGTCGTTTGGTATTTACAACATATTTAGTGTTTAAATGGTGTTTAAAAATAGATAAATAAATTTTAAATATAAAAATTAATTCTGGAAATATTTTTATAAAATTCCCCACTGTCAAAAAGTGATTTGTGCAAAATTTCAAGATCCGAGATTAAACGGATAATTATTTGTGTAAAAACAAACCTTTAAAGTTTAAAACGCGTAAACCGGTAAAGTTCGCCTAAACGAGCTGACTGGTGTATAAAAACCCTAAAAATGGACTATTTTCATATAACTAAGTTAAACAGGTAAAAATAAATCATCCGAAAAAAATTCGGATGATTTGGGTAATTTTATCTGATTTAACAGTTCCCGGTACACTAAAGACGGAAACGGGTCCCGCGGCCAATCGGGGCGTCTAAACCGAGCTCTAATTTCACAACTTTAATTAAATTATCAGTCAACAACTATTTTCGGGTCGTGTGTGACCAAACTCATTTTTGAAACGTAAAAACGGATAACCGTGCTGGGCACGTAAAAACGGGGAAAACAAACTAATAGTAATTTTAACTATTGAACTCTAAACGATATCACAATCTTAGTCCGGAGAAGTGTATCTGGGTTAACATTGCCCCCAGAACGGGTACAGTATTGGGTTAACAATGTCCCCAGAAGTACCGGTTAACACGGTTAAAGTTATATTAATAGTGATTGTATAGTAACGAACTTAGGGATCGTATTACAGATCCAGGTTAAAAGCTTGCGTACTGTGTCACCTAATTGCTTACGATAAGGTGAGTTTCACGAACCCCTTTTTTTTTGAATTGTTTTTAAATATTTTCCCGGGGCGGAAAGCATGTTGTTATTGAAATGTTTAAGTACATACTGAACGCATGGATTTGCGTGTATTTATATATGTTTTATTGTACGGGAATCGTACGGAAATGTACTAAGATGGTAATTGTCTGAGTTGCTAACATTGTAAGGCCCCGCAACACAAGTGATTAGCTAAAAGCCGGTAGAGTGTGAATAGTACTATTGGTCTGACAAACCCAACTGGTCTAGCATGGATTTGCTGATGTTTCCCAGCCAGTTGCACATGTCTATTTTGTTGTTATATATTTTTGCTATGTAATGTTAGGCATAGCGGTTTGGGGCAGGTCCGTGGGCGGAGTATGCCACGGGGTTGTGTGTGGATAGTCAGAGGTTTCACTTGTGGGCTCAGCATAATTACATCGCTAATATATGATTATTTTAATGATTTGTCACTGTTTATTTAAATTAGTGAAACTCACCAACTATTCGTAGTTGACCCGTTTTCTTTACATGCTTTCTAGGTACTCACAAACTGGAATAATTGCTACATGCTTGACGATGCATGCTTTTTGTGGAAGCTTAATGATCTTTTTGTATTAATTATGTTAATGTACTGTTGGTAAAACTTATGTGCTATCGCCTAGACGATAACTAAACTCGGAACAATGTAAAATGATGTAAATTAATGTAGTGGTGTTTTTCTTATAAGCAAAGCTGTTGATATCAGACGTGTCTGTTGCATCCCGTTTACATTTCCGCTGCGGTTACGGGGTGTTACAGACTGTGGATCGATTGACGAAATCCGCACACTTTATACCCATCAATGAGTCGTACTCTATGGATAGACTAGCGCGTATCCATGTAAACCGATTCTTGCATGATCAAGTGATGTATACGGGTTATACAAGGGATCTTGGTCCAAGAAAGGAGTTAAACGAACCAAAATCGAATTTTTACGGTATAAATCTTTGTTTTTAAATCATAACCGAAACCATGAAAGAAATGGCTTGATTGTGGGTGTAACTTGCTTGGTGTGGTGTTATTGTGCTTGTAGGTGTTGTATCTAGTTGTTAGCCAAGGCTAGAAAGCAAGATCCTTGCGATTTGAAGCTAAAAACACAAGGTAGTTCGGTTTTTGTATGTTGTATGTGTTTTGGACAGATTGTGGTACGTTTAGAGTTAGGATACGAAATTTCACAGAGATGATATACACATGGAAATATGAGATCTGTGAAATTTTGGTAATTTTTGGACAAAGGATGAATATTTGGTGAATTTAATGCTCGGTTTTGGCTAAAAATGGTGAAAAAATAGTTAAATATCATAAAAAATTCTGGAAAATTCCAGTTAAGCTTTTTATAACATGTAAAAGTCACACACAAAATTTTAGGTCTGTTGGAGAAGTCTAAGTAGGCTTTTCGGTTAAACGAGTTCTAGGGTTTTCTAGCTCGGTTTTAGTGAAAATGGCATGTAAAAAGAAATTTTGGTTCTGGAAAAATTACAGGGGACTATGTGGATGGCAGGGGTCATCCAGGAAAAATTTGGGATTTTTCTAAGGTCGTTTGGTATTTACAACATATTTAGTGTTTAAATGGTGTTTAAAAATAGATAAATAAATTTTAAATATAAAAATTAATTCTGGAAATATTTTTATAAAATTCCCCACTGTCAAAAAGTGATTTGTGCAAATTTCAAGATCCGAGATTAAACGGATAATTATTTGTGTAAAAACAAACCTTTAAAGTTTAAAACGCGTAAACCGGTAAAGTTCGCCTAAACGAGCTGACTGGTGTATAAAAACCCTAAAAATGGACTATTTTCATATAACTAAGTTAAACAGGTAAAAATAAATCATCCGAAAAAAATTCGGATGATTTGGGTAATTTTATCTGATTTAACAGTTCCCGGTACACTAAAGACGGAAACGGGTCCCGCGGCCAATCGGGGCGTCTAAACCGAGCTCTAATTTCACAACTTTAATTAAATTATCACTCAACAACTATTTTCGGGTCGTGTGTGACCAAACTCATTTTTGAAACGTAAAAACGGATAACCGTGCTGGGCACGTAAAAACGGGGAAAACAAACTAATAGTAATTTTAACTATTGAACTCTAAACGATATCACAATCTTAGTCCGGAGAAGTGTATCTGGGTTAACATTGCCCCCAGAACGGGTACAGTATTGGGTTAACAATGTCCCCAGAAGTACCGGTTAACACGGTTAAAGTTATATTAATAGTGATTGTATAGTAACGAACTTAGGGATCGTATTACAGATCCAGGTTAAAAGCTTGCGTACTGTGTCACCTAATTGCTTACGATAAGGTGAGTTTCACGAACCCCTTTTTTTTTGAATTGTTTTTAAATATTTTCCCGGGGCGGAAAGCATGTTGTTATTGAAATGTTTAAGTACATACTGAACGCATGGATTTGCGTGTATTTATATATGTTTTATTGTACGGGAATCGTACGGAAATGTACTAAGATGGTAATTGTCTGAGTTGCTAACATTGTAAGGCCCCGCAACACGAGTGATTAGCTAAAAGCCGGTAGAGTGTGAATAGTACTATTGGTCTGACAAACCCAACTGGTCTGGCATGGATTTGCTGATGTTTCCCAGCCAGTTGCACATGTCTATTTTGTTGTTATATATTTTTGCTATGTAATGTTAGGCATAGCGGTTTGGGGCAGGTCCGTGGGCGGAGTATGCCACGGGGTTGTGTGTGGATAGTCAGAGGTTTCACTTGTGGGCTTAGCATAATTACATCGCTAATATATGATTATTTTAATGATTTGTCACTGTTTATTTAAATTAGTGAAACTCACCAACTATTCGTAGTTGACCCGTTTTCTTTACATGCTTTCTAGGTACTCACAAACTGGAATAATTGCTACATGCTTGACGATGCATGCTTTTTGTGGAAGCTTAATGATCTTTTTGTATTAATTATGTTAATGTACTGTTGGTAAAACTTATGTGCTATCGCCTAGACGATAACTAAACTCGGAACAATGTAAAATGATGTAAATTAATGTAGTGGTGTTTTCTTTATAAGCAAAGCTGTTGATATCAGACGTGTCTGTTGCATCCCGTTTACATTTCCGCTGCGGTTACGGGGTGTTACAGACTGTGGATCGATTGACGAAATCCGCACACTTTATACCCATCAATGAGTCGTACTCTATGGATAGACTAGCGCGTATCTATGTAAACACCATTGTCGCTTTGCATGGAGTACCGCTGTCTATAATATCTTATCGAGACAGTCGTTTTACGTCTCATTTTTGGAAAAGCTTCCAACAAGCTCTTGGTACGAAGTTGAATCTTAGCACTGCCTATCATCCGTAAACTGATGGGCA
This sequence comes from Bidens hawaiensis, assembly GCF_021521415.1. Lineage (NCBI taxonomy): Eukaryota > Viridiplantae > Streptophyta > Magnoliopsida > Asterales > Asteraceae > Bidens > Bidens hawaiensis. Next base: position 134,145 of record NW_027497937.1, on the reverse strand, counting down.
AAGCGAAAGGACGATTCAAACGTTGGAAGATATGCTCCGTGCTTGTGTGATAGATTTAGGCGGAAGTTGGGACGACCACTTACCCCTAATGGAATTTTCATATAATAATAGTTATCACGCAAGTATTCAAGCCGCACCATTTGAGGCGTTATATGGTCGAAAGTGTAGAACGCCCGTGTGTTGGTCTGAAACCGGAGACAACCAATTGTCTGGACCTGAGATTGTCCAAGAAACAACCGACAAAGTTCTCCAAATCCGAGAACGACTTAAGACGGCGCGTGATCGCTAAAAGAGCTACACCGATGTTTGTCGTAAGCCGTTAGAATTTCAAGTAGGTGACAAAGTGTTATTAAAAGTCTCGCCTTGGAAATGCGTGGTTCGCTTTGGTAAGAAAGGAAAATTGAGTCCTCGATTCGTTGGACCTTTCGAGGTACTTGAACGAATCGGCACTGTTGCATACCAATTGCGACTGCCCGAGGAAATGCAAGGAATACATGACGTATTCCATGTTTCGAATCTGCGTAAGTGTTAGACCGACGAATCTTTGGCTATGCCATTAAAAGACGTAGAAATAAACGAAAATTTAAAATTCGTAGAACGTCCAATTAAAATTGATTTGAAAACAAAGAAATTGAAAAGAAAAACTATGAAAATTGTGAAAGTTAAATGGGACTCACGTAGAGGGCCCGAATATACTTGGGAACTCGAATCGGAAATGAAAAGGAAATACCCACACTTGTTCGAGTAAAGCAATCTCGAGGACGAGATTTGTTTCAAGGTGGGGAGGATGTAACACCGTGAAAATTTCAAGTTCAAAGTATCAACTTTCCAAAGTCTGGGGACTAAAATTGCCAAAATCCAAACTAGAGGGTTAAAAATGAAAAATTAGTTTTCCTGACCCATCGCGCTACGCGATGAGTCAGATGAAACTCGCATCGCGTACCGCGATGGGATGTCTGACAACGAGACACGTGGTGCGCCACGTGTCCACACGTGGTGCGCCACGTGTCCACACGTGGCACAACGGTCGCCACATGTCCCGACACGTGGCCACACGTGGCGCAACGTCCGCCACGTGGCCACACGTGGCGCAACGTCCGCCACGTGTCAATACGTGGCACAACGTCTGCCACGTGTCGACACGTGGCAGACCTAGGGTGTGACTCACCTGGGCTACATCGCGGTACGCGATGGGTGCCCAGAAGCCCATCGCGTACCACGATGGGACATAAAATTTCGTCTATAAATAGCGGCCAAGGGCAGATCATTTCCACATCCCAAAACCTGCTCTCTAACCTCTCTCTAGAAATATCACCCTCTCTCTAAAAAATCCTAGTAATACGTGCCACGATTTCCTCGATAAGCGTGCCTCGAATATCTCGTTTGTGTATCGACGTTTCCTTTGAGTTGTGTTACCCTTCACCCACTTACCTAGAAGGTGGTGTTGTTATGGCAATGAATCTCGATAAGCGTGTCGACGAGTACAGAAGTTTGGTGTAATCGTTTGACGATCGAGAAGTAAAGAGGCGTCGGAATGCTGCTCAAGTCCCTAAGATTTCTATACGCCACTTAAGGTTAGGCGTAATATCGAATTCAATATAATTGAATATTATATTCAAGGCTTAAGCCTTAAGTCGAGGTTATACTCGATACCTTGATAAAAGAAAAGAAAAGAAAACATAACAAAGAAATGAATGAAAGATTGAATGTTGAATATGTGAAAATATATATATGTGTGTAAGTATATATGTATATATTCTTTGTTATGAATATATTATTTAATGAATAAAGAGTATTTTTAAATAATAAAAGATTACGTTTCTTGGAGAAGAAGTAACGTCGGGTTTTTTTTATATAAACTAAAGGTTTATAATTTACTTTTAAAAAAGAGGTTTTCAAGTAAATAAGAATTGAACTAGAGGTTCAATCGAGGATTGAGATATAAGACTAAAGGTCTTAAGTCGGATCGTGTATCCGACTAACAAATATTTATACTTGTAACTATAGGTTCGAGATAAAAGAAAGGGAAAGTCCCTTGGACGGTGAGTGAAGCCGATCCTAAAGAGATAAGGTGAATACGCCCCCAAACTTTTAAACTTATTTTCAAAAGAGTCAACTTGTTATATGAATTTGTTTACAAGGAACTATGTGTTCCTAAAACCGTTATAACTATGGGTATAAACCTAGCTCTCAGGCTGTGGTATACATATGTCTGGATCCTTACATAGGTGGTACTATGCGATGTATGGGCATGATCGCACCACCCTTGGTCGTAGGACGCTCTCCTGCAGGGAGACGATCGTATGTGTATATTTACGGGTACTTAATGAAGTCGAACGCTGCGGTGTTTGTGAGGTGACCTAGTGTAGAGGCTCTAGTTTATAATGTGTTATTTGACTTTGTTATTCCTAAGCCACGTTGGGCCGAGACAGGCGTAGTCTCGAGGGGTAATAAAGTAAAAGAGTTATTTTTGCGTCAGTGTGTTCACCAACATTCGTTGCTGACGTATTTTCTTACATTTTGCAGGTGAACAAGTTTAACACTTGGAGTATCGAAGTGCTACTTATATAAATCCGATGGCTCGGATTTTCTTTTAAACTTAAATATATGGTGGTTTGTATATTATAAACACATAAATATTTTGTTAACCGTTGGGTGTTTTAATTCCGACTTTTGATATATGTAAATATTACATTTTCGATCCTTAAAATTTATAAGTCTTCCGCAATTAAACGTAACTCTGATTTATTTACAATCACGATACCAACTTATGAGTCATGATCCTAGGCCTTAGACGGGGGTGTGACATTTGTTGACGGCATCCTCACTTTGTTCCGCATTTGGGAGGTTTCCGCACATGCGGGTAATCCTTTACCTTCTAAGGCAATTATTTGGACTTGTGTTCCCTTGGTGTTTTATCCTTCAGATATTCTGCGGGTGACACGGATGATCTGCAGATGCCTTATGGGGGAATCGTGAATGATCCACGGGTCTTGCGGATGACCCGCGGATGTCCTCTAAGGAATCCTTGAATGATCCGCATGAATTAACTGGTGGGTATTTGAGGCTTTTTTGCTACCATACCTCTATATGTCTCCCTAGTCCATTGTTTCTTCCACGTATGTTTGTTATGCGGGTGAATTTTGGACTTATGATGTTTGTGGGTTTTTGAAATTTGCTTTTCGCTTCTTGGAGATATTTTCACTATTTGAGGATAAATATGAAGACGGACAAATGTGACGGTTTTATAGGCGTTAGAAGGCGATGTGACGTCTGCACCGTCTGTCAACTGTACCAATGTGTACCCTTTTTTTCTTTCTCGTTTTTACCACCTGACGTGTCGTTCGATCATTGGACCTACTATTTCTCTCTCCATTGTAGTCGTTCATGACTCATTACCTGCGGTGAGCATAGATAAGGAATAATTTCTGGATTCCATTTACTTATCTTCTTTTCATCTTCTTGTTCTCTTCACTCGTCTTCTTAAGTGCCTATATTTTAAGTATATACCAGATCTTGCCATATTATTCCTGATTGAACTGCCATAACTAGCTGCAGTGCCTTTGTTTCTGAATACACAATGGTTCAAGAGAAGAAAAGTTCTCCTTCTATTGACCGAATCGCCATTAATTGTAAAGAATGAAATTTCCAAGATATTGTGAACATATATGGGTTGGCTCCGGAATGGGAACCGAAGTTTCCTGCTCCAGGGATGTACTGCTAACAAGCCTCCTAAAGGCAAGATGGCCTTATATGCCGAAGATTTCATGACTGGGAATCTTTGATTCCCAGTTACAAAATTTATTGGGAATATACTGACAGGGCACCAGATCCACCTCTCCCAAATGCATCCATTTGGGTTGATGAGGATCCGCCATTTTGAATTTTGCTGCCGAGCAAACAATCTAGTGCCAACCGTCGATAAGTTTGTTGATTTTTACAAGCTTTCCGGTCGTGGTGGGTGATTTAATTGTTCTACAATTGGGAAAGGGATTGTTGGGACCGAGCCATCCCGAAGCGCTTATATGGATTCTCGAGGATGTTGTCCCAATCCAGATGGTTTATCGTCCGTAAAACAAGAAGCTACCGGATCTCACGTTTGCAGCTTACGCCAACCTTCCATGGTTTCTCAGTATGGTCCGCACGCCAATGAGGGCCATAAACGAGGGCGCTCTGGTGCGTGCGTGGATGATCTGTCTATGTCCGTTTCCGATGTGGAACCATTCTATCAGAAGCTTGATAAAAGTAAGTGTATTCATATATCTTCTATAAGGTTGTTTACTTTTTGCTACAACATCTATTGTTGGTTGTAGGTGGAGGCGCAATTTTGTGTGCGCTATTGGACTGTGTGTTGATGGTTGGTTAATTTGTATATACTTAAGTTCGTTTATTTACTAGTTTTAACTATTTATTATGGGAACTTCGATACTTCATACGTGTTTATTGCATCTCAGGTCACTGACGTTAAAGCAGTTAATTTGGACCTGTTGAGGCACAGGATGAAGGCCCGGGACGTACAGCACACAAAACGATGCAAGATAATATTTTATTGCTGGTGAGAAGGCCCATTGCGATACGCAATGAGATTACCTGAAGACACATCGCGTATCGCAATGGGATTTAAATAATTAAATGTTGACCATGGTCCATCGCGATATGCGATGGACCCCAGAAGACCCCATCGCGTATCGTGATGGGTGACAAAGACAAGAATGTTATGGTTTTTATGTTATTATTCTTTGAACGACCCTATCATTCCATAACCAGTTCCAAGCAGTTTCTAGAGCAAAGAGAGGACGAATCCATCATTCCAAATCATACCGAGATCACATATGATGCGTGCTGCGTATAGCTTGTATAAATATGATAGATTGGATATTTAGCTTTTGCACAAGATCGTGTTTTAAATTTATAAAAGTGATTTCTACAAAGACTAAACACACATGAAATAGGCAAGTGTACCTATCGTATATGTAGAATAGTATTGGTAAGAACCAAGTATCGATCCGTGGACACAAATGTTTCTAATAATAAATCGTTGTTTTACTTTAATCGGAGGTTTTAATCATTTTGGGGTTAATTTTTGAACTTTTTATAAAATATAAATACTTATATATATAATATATAGGTGACCAAGACGAGAGATTCTAAACTAGTTGTTCAATTATACGAAGGTTACCATCTAAGATCAAGAATCCACACCATTTTAGCATTGATAATTGATATATAAACATGTGGTAGACTTGCCGTAATAATATATGATAGATAGCTCCTTAAGCCTTAAGTGAGCATCTTTGGCACGAAGGAGGTAGCATGCGCATTTTAAAGTCCATCATTTCTTAATGTCATGCCACCTCAATAATGTCAGTTTAAGTTGGCAAGTAGTTTTGTAAAGTAGAAAGATTAGGATTGACTTCGATTTCTCAAATACCAATTCTAACAACTTCGGGTGGTTGTAGTTAACTCACACAACCTCCCCTTGGTTGATTTATGTAGGTTATAATTACACATTCCATTAACATATGACTTCTTTAACTAATTTGATATCCTAAGCAAAGCCATTTTCGGATTACCAAGGTTTAGAGAAATACATCATAACTTATATCTCATCATTTCTAAGTACAATATAAGGATCCATGTTTCGATAATGTATCAAAGTATTTCTATTTTTCAAGAACATGAATCGATCATGAACGATTACGAATGGGATTGACAACCACCAACTTTGAATTAGTGATTTAAGATGGTGAAACATTTCTCATCAAAATATAATTGTATATAACCATGTACTTTACTAGACTAACCCACATGTTTTATATAATCATCAAGTAAAACAAAGCTTCTTCATAGATTTTAGATGGTAAAAGGAGTTTAGCTCATAATGAGCATGATGATAAAATTAAGATGAATGATGATAACAAATACATGATTAAACTTGGAACAATCTAACTAATTGTATATGAATCTTCCTTCTTAATGATGATGATGATGGTTGATGGTGATGACCTCCAAGCCTTCAAACTCTTCACTAGATCTTCAATGTGAGTGTTAGTGTGTGTTTTTATAAGTGAAAACCTGATAGAACTCCTTTCAAGGCACACCAAATGAGTGCAACATGAACCACTATTTATAGGCAATCTGGAGTGAGAAGCATGGCCCCGTGCTTTCGTAGGCACGCCCCCGTGCTTTTTAGTGACATGTGCTAATTATTTTTGTCGTTTATGGAAGGTAGTCACGGCCCCGTGCTTCCTGAAGTACGCCCCCGTGCTTTTTAGTGACATGTGCTATTTTTTTTTTGTCGTTTCTCAGAGGTAAGCACGACCTCGTGCTTCCAAACGCACGGCCCCATGTCCAGCTGTTCACTATTTTGTCTTTTCTTGTAGATTTTTTTGTCTTTTCTGAAAAGTGACCAGAAGCACGGCCCCGTGCTTCCAAAAGCACAGCCCCGTGTTTCCAAAAGCACAGCCCCATGTTTCCTGAAAGCACAGCCCCATGTTTTGCTGTTTTCTTTGGTTTTCCTTTGTTTTTCATCCGTTTCTTCGTTTAAGGCTTGGATTCACCTGAAAAACATTTTAACATGATAAGTAGTTATTTTAACTATATTATACGATAGAAGTTGCAGTTTTTAGAGATTATTTGATGCTAAAAAGTTGTATATTTTATATACATCAAACATCCCCACACTTGAACCTTGCTTGTCCTCAAGCAAGCTACTTATAAATATTCTCTAAAAATAGCAAGTTAGGACCGTAGCTTAAATATCCCCAAAAGAGTTCCAAGAAAATGGGAACAAAATAACCAACCTTAAATCAGGAATATATGTAGTGATATATAAAAAGGTGATTTTGTTTTTATGAATTTCCGTTTATGCAAAACGTCACGTTCTCACAATGTTCACTCACACTCAGTTTTATATCTGATCATACCTGTGATGTATGTATGTGAACACTCTTAGTCAAAATGCAACATGTGAAAAATAAGCTTGTAGCAATTTCAAATCTCCACCTTTGTGAAGGGTTGCATAGATTAGAAGGTAATATGGGTTGGTTTTCTATGAGTAGGGATTTGGTATTTTGTGGTGGTTCAAGGGTTTAGGTTAATGAGGATGGTAAATACAACTTCTGCTGCATGTCGGCGGACTCTTAAGATGTCTTCAACGGTTAGCTCCTTTCTCCCGATTGCTATTTTTTTTTTAACTAGTGACTCTTTTAAGGTCAGATCGTCAAGACTAGTTTTGTCGAGGATGTGGATCAGTTCTTCCTCAATCCTGCTCTGAACATAACTCCCAACTTTAATGGATCGTTCGGCTTTGAGCCTAATAGCCCCCACCCTCATTAGTTTGGTATATTCATGTGAGACTGAGTTTGACTTTTTCTACATCTTCCTTCGTGGGATCAGTTTCCGTATCCTAAGCATCTTTCATATATATATATATATATATATATATATATATATATATATATTGCTCTTCTTTTCATTGCGCTTTTGGAAACTCCAAAAAATGGTGGCCTTTGTTCGTCTTGGCGCCACTTTTTCTTCAGCTCATTGCTAAAGAGAAAGATTCTCTCCCTAACTTCTAGAGACAACCTAGGTTTTTGCGAAATGTATGCAACAAAAGAAATTGAAATCGAAAGAATGCATTTCCAGTTCTTTAGGGTCTGCCGGTAAAAGACCAGTGTTGTATTTTACCGGTGAGAGGGATAAAGTGGTATGGTAAGGTTTTGTAAGGTTTTTTTGGTTTTGTGATTTGAAGAATGGTTTGATGGGATTGTGACAATATTACCTTCTTCCTTACACAACTCTTCGTGGGGACTTGAAATGAATAATTGTGACAAGTTCTAAATCACACGAAACATGTGACTCACTCAAAGCTTCCGAAAAAATATTTATATGGCATGAGTTTTATCTCACAGTAACGGAGGAATTGGTATAAATGCCATATTTTGCATAAATTTCTTCTCAGTATTACAAAACCTCTTTTAACTTTTTTTCACTTTTAGTTTATAGTAGAATTTTTTAGTTGGTTATTTGCAAAAAAATTTCTTGGATATGCTTTTGGTTTTGTTATATAAAAATAGTTTTTGTTTGCTACAAAAAATTTTGTTTATTAGAGACACTTATAATTAGTTGAACAAGTAATTGGTAGAGAATCTTATAATTAGTTGAACAAGTAATTGGTCAAGTAATTCCCCTCTCCACACTTGAATCTCACATTGTCCTCAATATGAAAAGATTCATAAAAAGATTAATAATAAGATTCATATGAAGTATGGAGGGTAAAATGGAAAGGAATCCCTACGGGCTAACGAAATTTCGATAGAGTGTCCCCTGTTTTTCGTCCGTTTTCCTGTAGTGTACCTAAGTAATAAAACTGCAAACAACTAACAAACATCCAAATCACAATTATTATATATTTATTTTTATTATTTATTTTTTTATTTATTTATTTATTTTCAATGCCTAGTTTAATCAGGGTCTTGGCCAGACCCAACTCCCAATATGTTCATCAGTTTTGGTGGAGGATTAGTACCTCTGAGACGGTCTCGAATGGTCCATCGATGTATGGTTTTAATCAATGTCCACTAACTTTGAATTTGTGGCCGTCAGAATTTGAAATCTCAACTGTCCCTTAGTCAAAAACTGATTCAACTATGTGTGGACCTGTCCAACGAGATTTCAACTTTCCTGGGAAAAGACGTAAACGTGTGTTGTATAACAATACACGATCGCCAACTTGAAATTTTTTGTTTCCTTTTAAATGGGCGTCGTGTAAACGTTTAGTCTTTTCTTTGTAAGACCAGGATTTTCATATTCCAGTGCTCTTAGTTCTTCTAGTTCGTGAATTTGATCTTTCCGGTTTTTACCAGCGGACATTAGATCAAAGTTCACTGCTCTGAGAGCCCAGTAAGCTTTGTGCTTTATTTCTACGGGTAGATGACATGCCTTTCCATAAACAAGTTTTAATGGTGTTGTTCCTATGGGGGTTTTGTAAGCCGTCCTGAGGGCCCACAAAGCGTCATCTAACTTTTCTGCCCAATTTTTGCGATTCATTCCTATATTTCTTTCTAAAATCCTTTTAATTCCTCGGTTCGAGACCTCTACTTGCTCATTAGTCTGAGGGTGATATGGTGTTGCCAGTCGGTGATGAACCCCATATCGTTCTAAGAATTTGTCCATCAGAGCGTTACAGAAGTGGGTACCTCTGTCGCTGATTAGGGCTTTCGGAGTACCGAATCGTGAAAATAACTTTTTCAGAAATCTTACTACAACCCGAGCATCATTAGTGGGAAGAGCTTGAGCTTCTACCCATTTAGACACGTAGTCGACTGCTACTAGGATGTACTTATTTCCGAATGAGTTAGGAAAAGGGCCCATGAAATCTATTCCCCATACATCAAAGACCTCACAAAATTAAATGCCCTTTTGAGCCATCTCATTTTTGGATGAGATGTTCCCGGCTCTTTGACAAGCATCGCATGCTTGGATCAAAGCATGTGTGTCTTTATATATGGTGGGCCAGAAAAATCCTGCATCAAACACTTTTCTGACCGTGGTGGTGGTACTGTGGTGTCCCCCCAGTAGGTCCTTCATGGCAGTGTTTGAGAATATCTAAGGCTTCCTTTCCTGATACACACCTACGAACTACCTGATCAGCATCTATCCTAAACAAGTAAGGGTCTTCCCAAAAGTAGAACTTAAGGTCGGAGAAGAATTTCTTCCGCTGTTGATGAGTGAGCCCTTTCCTTAAAATTCTACATGCTAAATAGTTCGCGAAATCGGCAAACCAAGGACTTTCATCTTCCTCCTGAATGACTGCTTGGATATGCATGAGAACATCATGTGGAAAATTATCATTGATAATTTCCTCGTGGTGTCCTTTTGAAACTGGGCATTCTAAGCGCGAAAGATGGTCTACGGCTACATTTTCTGCTCCTTTTTTGTCCTTAACTTCAATGTCGAATTCTTGGAGTAGTAGAATCAATCGGAAGAGTCTGGGTTTTGCATCTTGTTTGTTGAAGAGGTATCTTATGGCGGCATGGTCGGTGTATACTATGGTTTTGGAAAGAACTAGGTAGGATCTAAAGTTTTCAAAAGCAAAGACTACTGTTAGTAACTCTTTTTCCGTTATGGTGTAATTTTCTTGTGCATCATTAAGAGTTTTACTGGTATAGTAAATTGGGTGAAATTGTTTTTCTTTGCGTTGTCCGAGTACGGCTCCAACTGCAAAGTCACTTGCATCGCACATGATCTCGAATGGAAGGGTCCAATCGGGTGTAGTCATGATTGGTGCATTGACAAGTTTGTCTTTTAATATGTTGAATGATTCAACACATTCTTCAGAGAAGATGAATGGTGCGTCTTTCTCTAGAAGTTTGGTCATAGGTCTAGCAATTTTGGAGAAGTCTTTTATGAAGCGGCGGTAGAAGCCTGCGTGTCCTAGAAAACTTCTAATGGCTCTGACAGAAGTTGGTGGTGGAAGTTTGGATATGGTTTATATTTTGGCCCTATCAACTTCTAGTCCTGCTTGGGATATCTTGTGACCTAGAACGATGCCTTCTTTGACCATAAAATGGCATTTTTCCCAGTTGAGTACTAAGTTTACTTCTTCACACCTAGCCAACATTTTGTCTAGGTTTTTCAGACAGTGATCGAAGGAGTCTCCAAAGACTGAGAAGTCGTCCATGAAAACTTCCATAGAGTGTTCGATCATTTCATGAAAGATGGCCACCATGCAACGTCGGAAGGTGGCTGGAGCATTACATAATCCAAATGGCATTCTTCGGTAGGCGAAAGTTCCATACGGACATGTAAAGGTGGTTTTCTCCTGATCCTCAGGAGCGATGGGAATTTGAAAGTATCCGGAGAATCCATCAAGAAAACAGTAGAACATTTTTCCAGATAATCGCTCAAGCATTTAGTCGATAAAAGGAAGTGGAAAATGATCTTTTCTTGTGGCGTCATTAAGCTTTCGGTAGTCAATGCAAACTCGCCAGCCTTTGATGGTTCTCATTGGTATCAGCTCGTCTTTCTCGTTCATTACGACCGTCATTCCTCCTTTCTTGGTTACTACTTGAACTGAACTTACCCAAGGTGAATCCGAGATTGGGTAGATTAATCCGGCATCAAGCAGTTTGATTACTTCCTTCTTCACCACATCTTGCATGTTGGGATTGAGACGTCTTTGATTTTGGACCACGGGTTTGTATTCTTCCACCATGAGAATTTTGTGAGTACAAAAGGAGGGACTGATGCCCTTGATATCCATGAGTTTCCATGCGATAGCCTTCTTATGGTTTTTGAGAACCTTAAGAAGTTCGTCTTTCTCTTCTTTAGAAATGTGAGATGAGATAATTACTGGAAGTTGAGAATCTTTTTCCAGAAAGGCGTATTCGAGATGTTTTGGTAGTTCTTTTAACTCTAAGGCTGATGGTTCTTCAATTGAAGGTTTTGATTTTTCATTACATTCAGTGATCTCATATACTACTTCTGATGCTTCCTGATAGTTATTGACAGTATTGAGATTATCGTTTTCTAAATTGGGTTTGGTAATAGTGTCAGTTAAGATTTGCGTTTCTAATGAGGTATTAATGGAATATTTCCGCACATAGCAACTCACGATAGAATCGATGATGTCGACACGGTATAATGTGTCATCGTGATGTTGCGGATATTGCATGGATTTTCCTACGTCAAAAGTGACTGCCTCGTCATTGACCCTGAGAGTGAGTTTGCCGGTGCAAACATCAATAATAGCCTTTGCGGTGGCTAAAAAGGGTCTTCCTAAAATCAGAGGTACACTTTTGTCTTCCTCCATGTCTAGAATCACAAAATCTACTGGGAAAACAAACTTGTCAATTTTGACAAGCATGTTTTCAACAATGCCCCGAGGATATTTAATGGATCGGTCAGCTAACTAAATGCTCATGTAAGTGGGCTTTGGTTCTCCTATCCCTAGTTTTGCAAAAACCGCATAAGGCATTAAAATAATACTAGCTCCTAGGTCAGCCATGGCACTGCTAACAGACAAATTTCCTATGAGACAAGGGATAGTAAAACTCCCTGGATCGGTCATTTTTGGCGGAAACTTGCTTTGAAGGACAGCTGAACATTCTTTACTCAAGGTGACATGTGATAGCTCCTCCAGCTTCCTTTTTTTGGTCAGCACTTCTTTGAGAAACTTTGCATAGTTCGGCATTTGAGCAATGGCTTCGACGAAAGGGATGTTGATGTGGAGTTGTTTGAAGAGTTCTAAAAACTTCCCATACTAAGCTTCCAATCTCTCCTGTTTCAGCCGTCCAGGGTATGGAATAGGTGGAACATAAGTTCGGACTGGTTCCTTAGGTAGTACGGTGCCTGTCGGGATCAGTCTTTCCTGCGTTTTCTCTGGGGATTCCTTCTCCATAACTGGTTCTGAAGTTGGTGAGGCAATAGTGGTTGTGCCGCTTCTTAATGTAACAGCGTTGGCTGCTGCATTTGGGTTTGTTATTGTGTTGCTTGGAAGAGCGATGGGTGGTCTTTAGGATAATTGTCGGGCAATGTCCGATTTGAGTTTCTAGATTCTGAAGTGATGCTTGTTGACTTTTGAGATCGGCTTCATGTTTTAATAACACTTCGCTGATATCAACAACTCTTGAGTCGGCCTTTTTCTCTGCTTCATTTGTTTTAGTCATGAGTTGGATCAGCATTTCTTTGATTTTCGAGTAGCATGGGTTTTGATGGCTACTAGAACTTTGATCATGAAATTGAGGTTTAGGCTGGAATGGTTGATTTATCGGCCTTTTTTCGAATCCTGGTAGGGGTTGATTGTTACCTCCGTATTTCCAACTGAAATTCGGGTGGTTTCTCCATCCTGGATTGTAGTTGTTGCTGAAAGCGTTGTTCTGTCGAGCGATGAAATCGACTCCTTCCATAGCCATGATGACTTGTTTGCAGTCACTTGCTTTATGATTTCCTCCACAAGTGTCACAGGTGAGTCTGGTTTTTGATAGTTCGGCTTGAAGTTGTTCGAATTTTTAGAAAGGACTTCAAGCTGTGCTGTGACAAAAGTGTTAGAATCAACGTGGTGTATTCCTTTATGGGTAGGTGTAGATCTTGGTGGGTTGTAAGCGAAACTCTTCTTTGTGGCCTTCTCCAGGACTTCAAATGCTTCGGTAGGTGATTTGGATCCCAGGTCTCCACCAGCGATTTGGTCGATGGCCTGTTTGTTTTGACTGGATTGTGCGTCAAAGAAAGTTTGTACTTGCCACCATAGACTCAGTCCATGGTGTGGACATCTTCATAGAAGACTTTTGCATCTCTCCCATGCTGCGTGTAGCGATTCATCATTATCGGTCTGGAATCTGGTAATGTTGGCTCGGTATTTGGCAGTTTTATCGGGCGGAAAATATTTGAGGAGAAACTGTTCAACCATCTGATCCCAAGTGGTGATGGAACCATAGAAAAGAGATTCTATCCATTCTAAAGCTTGACCCCTTAGAGAGAAAGGAAAGAGTTTAAGCTTGATTTGATTGTCTGAACAGTTTTGAATTTTGAAGGTTCCGCATATTCGTAAGAATCGAGATATGTGAGAAAGAGGGTCTTCGTCGAGGAGACCATGAAATTGAACTGAATTTTCCACCATATGAGTGGTGCTAGATTTGATTTCGAAATTTTCTGTGATTTCGGGTGGAGCCACTCCATTGCCATAACCTTCAAGAGTTGGCTTGGCGTACTGGCTCATGTTCGGCTCATTGTTCTGGTCCGCCATCATTTCTTCGGTTTGATTTTCTCCTGATGTGGTGGCGTCTACTGATTCGTCTTTGATTGATTCGGCGGTTTCTGCAGTCCGTTTACGTGCTCGTCGACGAAAGAGTCGTTCCGGTTCAGAAATTGGGGAAACAAGCTCAGGCTCAAAAGTAGAGGACATACATGGGACTAAATCAAAATTAAACACTAAAGTAAAAGTTAGTCTAAATTAAACTATGAGTTATGCTAAGCTATTATAAACTAAACTATGGTCTAAATTAATTAAGCTAAAGTAAAGTAAGGCAATTAAAGGTTAAAATTAGACTAGCCGTAAAATTATATATTTTAATATTTAGTAAAAAAATAAAAAATAAGGATAAAATAAAATAGAATTTAAAATTTTGTACAATTATAGACAATGATTAAATTAAAACTTGGATCGTTCTTAGAAACGTACCGTGTCCCCGGCAACGGCGCTAAAAACTTGATGCGTGCTGCGTATAGCTTGTATAAATATGATAAATTGGATATTTAGCTTTTGCACAAGATCGTGTTTTAAATTTATAAAAGTGATTTCTACAAAGACTAAACACACCATGTACTTTACTAGACTAACCCACATGTTTTATATAATCATCAAGTAAAACAAAGCTTCTTCATAGATTTTAGATGGTAAAAGGAGTTTAGCTCATAATGAGCATGATGATAAACATTAAGATGAATGATGATAACAAATACATGATTAAACTTGGAACAATCTAACCAATTGTATATGAATCTTCCTTCTTAATGATGATAATGATGGTTGATGGTGATGACCTCCAAGCCTTCAAACTCTTCACTAGATCTTCAATGTGAGTGTTAGTGTGTGTTTTTATAAGTGAAAACCGGATAGAACTCTTTTCAAGGAACACCAAATGAGTGCAACATGAGCCACTATTTATAGGCAATCTGGAGTGACAAGCACGGCCCCGGGCTTTTGTAGGCAAGCCCCCGTGCTTTTTAGTGACATGTGCTAATTATTTTTGTCGTTTCTGGAAGGTAGGCACGGCCCCGTGCTTCCTGAGGCACGCCCCCGTGCTTTTTAGTGACATGTGCTATTTCTTTTTGTCATTTCTGAGGGGTAAGCACGACCCCGTGCTTCCAAAAGCACGGCCCCGTGTCCAGCTGTTCACTATTTTGTCTTTTCTTGTAGATTTTTTTGTCTTTTCTGAAAAGTGACCAGAAGCACGGCCCCGTGTTTCCAAAAGCACAGCCCTATGTTTCCTGAAAGCACAGCCCCATGTTTCCTGAATCACAGCCCCATGTTTCCTGAAGTACAGCCCCATGTTTTGTTGTTTTCTTTGATTTTTCTTTGTTTTTTCATTCGTTTCTTCGTTTGAGGCTTGGATTCACCTGAAAATACATTTTAACATGATAAGTAGTTATTTTAACTATATTATACGATAAAAGTTGTAGTTTTTAGAGATTATTTGATGCTAAAAAGATGTATACTTTTATATACATCAACATACATGTTCATTATCATCATAATTGAATATTCCATGATGTTGAGGCTCAGCTAAATCTCTCGATTCATACCCAGGATGTAAAGTTTGTATCATTTTCAGTTTTCTCATGTATTAAGAACGAATACTTCGTAACTATTATTGATTAATGTATGAGTATTGATGTTTAGTATTGTTGTGCATTCAGTCGGTTTAGGGTTACGTTGATCAGAACGATTAGTTTGTCGGTTGCTATAATAATTGCTCATATGACTATTTTGACTAGTTGAATTCAATGAATCATGCAATATCCCTTAGTTGAGTCACACGGGTAGGGATTGTTTGATAACAATTGTCGTGTGTTAGCGATTGTATGTGCCTAATGTTTAGCTCGTTAGTCAGTTTGTGTTAATCAGTGATAGTTAACATGTTAGGTTGCATGAGATTACTGTTTATGTGGATACTTGAACCCCGTGTGTGATTTTCTTTTACTTATTGCTTGAAAGTGTTTAATCAGTATTAAAACCCAATCTTATTTGCTTGTGTGATCATCACTACCAATCATACTTCATAATATTAGAATTTGTTTGTACGATTACATTAACCACATACTCTTCGTGTTCGAAACCCTACTTACCCTAGCTTGCTTAGGTGATTAGGAACTTAATTTAATTATTTTTGACTAGATAGCGACATTCTAGCATCAAAATGGCGCCGTTGCCGGGGAGTTTGTGCGCATAGTTTTTTTCGTGTTATTTGATTTTCGTGTTCATTTTAGTTTTAAGTTTAGTTTTAATTTTTAGTTTTTAGTTTAAATTTTATTTTTCCATTTTACGCGGGTGTGTTGTTTGTGCAGGTAACAGGTATATGCACACCCCACCACTCGGACAAACAGTCACCGCTTATTTTCAAGCCCGAAATTGAGAGATTAGCTCGGCTGAACCGAGCTCAGAACAGAACATCAGACATGGAAGGTCAACATCAGAACCAAAACCATAACCAACACTAGAATCAGAATCAAAACCAGAACCAAGATCCAAACCCATTACCAGAAAATAACATTTTTAATCTAGACAATAACTTCCAACTCGAAAATGACCAACTTCCACCGATAAATTCTAACCAACAACCAAACCCGAATAACTCAGATCGTTTATCTAGAAACTGAAACTGATTTTAAGCCAGACCATCAGCCCCACATAATACCCCCACACACAGAGTTCTGATTAATCATGATGGGGATCATGTCTGTGTCCATACAGAAGATGAAGAAGACGGGGAAGGGAATGATGTGGGTCACGGTGTTGAAGGTAGTAACGAGGTAAATTGACGAGTTAGACAGAATGATGGGTTTGGGCCAATAAATGATTGGGATGAAGATCTGGAGGCACCGGTGAATCAGAGACATGGTAATTTTGTTGACAGAAATAAGGGGAGAAATGGTATTGGGAGAAACAGGGTTAACAGAGCAGAAAGGTTTGACATAGGTCAGGGAATTCAGGTTAAAAGAGGAGGTCTGGTGAATCACCGGGGGGTGGGGGCGGGGCGAAGGAGGAATTATGAAGTCCTAGTACAGGGTGTTAACAGTCGATTTAGACCAGTTGTCTCAGACGGAGCATCCCCGATTGTTCCACAGGTGCGACTGCCGGGACAACAGACATTTAAATCCCGACCATCATACATTAACATTGTGCCACATTTCCATGGGATGGCTTCCAAGGACCCGCATTCACATTTGTCCAATTTTTTGACTATTTGTGGGTCGATTGGTGATGGTACGTTTGACCAAGACGAGGTTCGGTTGCGGTTATTCCAGTTTTCACTAAAAGACAAAGCAAAACACTGGTTTAACTTATTACCAATGCACAATATTGGTAATTAGGCCGAGATTCAACGGGTGTTCCTTAATGAATATTATTCACATTCGAAGACAAACGAGGCTCGAATGGAAATTCGTCATTTTTCATAATTATCGGGCGAACAGTTTCACGAGGCATTCACCAGATTCAAAGAGATGATCAGAAAATGTCCACATCATCAGATTGTATTGTGGGAATTGGTGAAGTGTTTTATAGACGGGTTGACTTACGTGGATAGAAAACACTTGAAAACCTCATGTAATGGTCAATTGTTGAACCAACCCGAGGAAGATGTCTGGGATTTTTTGGAATTTATGTGTGAAGACTCAAAGTCAGAGGCAGCAACCGAAAGACGAAGACATCAGACTTTTTCCAGATCAGTAAGGTCAGTCACTGGCCTAGTACAGAAAAGGGAAAAAGAAAGAGGTTGGAAAAGTTGGAGTCAAATTACCGGTATGTGAGGAATGCGGTGAGCTCGGGCATAAGGCAGAAAATTGCCCCGAGTGTTATGATGATGAAGAGTAGGAGTCCGAAGAGGTTTCCAAGGGCCAAGGGTTTAATTCAAACACTTATCACCCGGGCCTGAGGAATCACCAGAACTTTTGATACGAGAATGCGGCTACTCAGTTAAACCCGAACTTTCAGGGATCGAACCATAACAGACAGCAGGGAAATTACCGCCAAGGCGGTTATCATCAGCAGGGTTCGTATAATCAATCGGGGGTATAACAGAGCCCCGCGTCTCCCTGCTTGAACTGGTATTCTTGAAATCAGCTTTTACTATTTGTTTAGGGCTATCAGCCCCAAAACTCTTTATGTTGTTGTAAAGACTTTCACTGCTGACATAATCTTATCCCAAGTCTTGGGCATCTCATCTCTTCCGGTCTAACATCGGATCAAATCATTACTGCGTACATTTTTTCGGAAGGCACCCCGCAACATATGTTCGCTAATTCCTCCAATATTCAAACTCTCACCGTTAAAAAGGGTAATAAAATCCTCAATGGATTCACTATCACATCTAATCATGTCTAAAATTTCCACGGGTCCTACGTATGCTTCTTCTGTTGGCTAAAGTGTTGTGAAAACTTCGCCACTAAGTCATTCCAACTTTGAATTTGACTATCGGGCCGCTTTTCAAACCATTCGCTGGCAGCCCCAGTTAAAGTGAGGGAAAACATATGACACCAGTACGGCAAAGTCCAACCACTAACTCCACCGATCGTTGTAAATTTAAGCAAATGATCACTAGGATCAGTCATGTCATTATATTTACCTAACTTAGTTAGAATCTCCGCAAAAACTGCGGGTCGATAAGTCTTAGTGATATCCTCATCCGGATCGCTACAGTATTCCGTGTGCCTGACCACTGTGTGCGGGCGACTAGTCTCTTCTCGTCCATAAACTTGGTTGTCCACACTGAAATAATTATCCTGTTGACTTCTGGAAACATGACTCTGATCATAAGCAGTTCTGTGGGAGATACTCTGCATCACCCGACGACCTCTGTCATGACTTCCACCTTCTTCTCTTAACTCTGAATACGTCATAGTCCTTGCACTATCATGAAGCTGACTTCGAAGAACTGTTGGTGGAGGAGATGGAGATGAATGAGGAGTTTCTTCATACGTTAAATTTCAAGCGCGAACTCGTTCTTCTCATAACATACATTCGTATTCAGCCAAAACTTGCTCATGTTACAACTACAACCATTCTTCATGACTCTGAATTTTTTCAGATATGAGATTTTGACAATAAGATCTCATCGGAGGAGAACTTCTAAATATGTCTTCCAGATCTGGAATCTGATGAACCCGGAGAGTCTTAACTGTCACTCGTCCCACATCACCTGGAGTAGTTGGTCCAGCAGATCGTCTCGCCATCAACGGAGTTTCTACTGGAAATTGTTGAGATTGACTCATGTTAACCAAACAAACGAAAAATTGAAACTCTAGCAAACAACATGGATGGCGCCAATAAAGAAAAATGGATCTAAACCCGAATAGGTTAGATCGATGTTTCCACTGGGTATAGATTACGAAATAGGAATTAGGTTAATAGAAGTTTGGATCTAACAGCTCCGACGATGATGACCTGCAAAACAGAACCACCATGAGCTCGTTATGGGAAGGACAAGAGTGGGGGTCTCCCGTAACCACCCTCCGGCGTGAGAATAAGTACAGTTCTTAGAGAGAGTAAGTACTTAAGTGATTGATGTAATATGTGAAGTGTGAATGAATTCTCATGATAATGAGTTGAGTATTCATAGCCGATGATTATGGGGAATATAATTGGTGCAGCTATCCTCTTCTAGAATATGCTCTTTCTAACTGAATGAACACGTGGCGGCATTTGATAGGAAGTGGCAGCTGCCCACTATCACACCCCAACATACGGCGGAAATGCTGGGGCACGAACTGATTGTCACAGCTCACAAGGTTATTATCATGCAATATTTAAATGACAATATCTATTAATTAAATTCAATTATCAAATAACTCAAATACAAACAAGTACATAATTCATACAACAATACAAATTTTATATTTCTTGATTAAAATATTCTTCTAACTAAATTCTTTACTAAGTCTTCACCAACCTGCATTAAATTTCTACGATAACCTGCATATGCGTATAAAATAGAATATTTGTCAACAACACATGTTGAGTGAATAAAACACAAGTTTAAGACACAACAATAATAATATATAGTAAATAAGAAAGATGCAAGCTGTTCCTGTGGGAATAAACAGTTAAGCCATATCACATAAACAATCAATCAAACCATAAAGAAAGCAAATAGCAAGTTAAGCATAAACCGATATACACACAAGGATTAACAGTTGCGGTTTTGAATAATAGATAATAGATAAATATATAAGATATGCACATGTCCCCAAAAAGATTTAAAAATAAGTAAAAAGGGGAGTGAAATACTCACCTTAGTGATTAAGCAAGTGATAAACAAATACGGTAAGAACGGTAGTAAACAAGAGTCATGCTCTTCGGAAGTTATCAACGAGTAACAATAGTTGAGGAATAAATATGAATGGAATAAAGAAGCTAAAACTAGATAGAGGTTTGGTATTCGATGATCGACTACACTCTAACGAAAGTTTAATAATTTTAACACATGTAGCAAACATGTTACACCCAAATTTCTAGACAAACACTTTACACTTGCGGTTATTATTCGTTCCATAATCCATTCATGGTTCAAGAACACACACATACTCGTTTTGTTGGCACATGCTAGTTTTCATAGTAATTATTCAACTTTAGACCTATGTTTAAGTGAGAATCGAGTTGTGAGGCTTTGTTTAGACGTATCTAGTTGTTAGAGTTCAAAATTAGACTGAGATCATTATATTTTGATGGTGCCATATACATCACTCGGTTGATACCACGTCTTATCATAAACTCGTCAGCTCTCTCCAATACCTAGCGCTCACACACCTAGATATTTCCTTTGCCATCTAGAAACTTCCCAATTTATGCATAATCCAAGACAAAGTCTACTTGCAAGCCCTGAAACGTGTCCTTTGATACCTCAAAGGAATCATCCATCATAGCCTTTTTGTAAACCGAAACTTGCCTCTCACTCTCTTCATAGTTTTATATTTATTTAATATTGGTTGTTTTTTATTAAATGTAACTCTCTCTACACATATATGTCTTTTTAGTAACATAACTACGTAACTATTAGGCTATGTGTAGTCAAGGGGCTATAAATTGGGCAAATTGCGACACGTGACGCCCAGTTAGCAAAGGGTAACAATTTGTTTTTGGGGTGTAATGGTGTTATAGGCTAATATATACATATACCACAAAAACATATAAAATATATATATATATATATATATATATATATATATATATATTAATAATAATATTCAATCCAAAATCGCCCGACAAATAGTTGTCGCCCCCCCCCCCCCTTTTCGCCCCACATTTTGCCCGGAGGGCAGTGTTGTTGCCGAATTTCGTCTCTTTTCGCTCTCTTTTGTTGCCCACTATGGATAGTCTTATGTAGTGTGTAGGTTTGATGGTGTTAAGAATACGCAACTATTGAATTTGATTCTAAAATATTAATTTGTCACGGTTTTTTAAATTTGATTTTTTTTATTTTTTCTATTTTGGCTTTTTGTTGTCAACTCTTACTTTCTTCTTTGATAAGATGTTCTGTCTATCATTATAGTAAAATTAAAATAAGATATACATCATTTTATGAAAGAAGATAATGCTTATCTATCGATGACGTGTAATAAGTGGAAGATCGTATGTGTTTTGTTTCTTGTTTCTTAATTTGATCGACCTCTTGTCCCTCTCGTTGATTGATCTCCTATTGTGGTCTAAATTCTTTTTCGTAAATAATAATTGTCGCGTTGATTCATTTTTGTGGTTATCAATATCAACCAAGGCAAAACAAAATTAAGTTGTCTCTAGGTAAAGCTTTTATATAGTTACGACAAACTTGTATGATGGTCTTTATCATTTAAGAATAATTTATATGTTGAATGGAAGAAATAAGGTAAAGATCAAAAAATTTATTTGTCACTCTATGAAACTCCCTCTATGAAACTCCCTCTATAGCTTAATAAACGGAAGAAAAGAATGGAAAAGCAAAAATAAAAGAGGATATGTGATACTCGAACGTTGTGTTCTTGAGTTTCATTTAACGAGAGAAAGAAAAAGAACTTTAAAGCATGTAAGGATAAATCGTGTTCACGTGTTTTTTTAAAAAAAGAAATGAAGAGAAATTAATGGAAAGAAAATATACATGTCTTTCCTTCATTTCAAATCATTTCAAATAGGAGAGAATTGAAAACAAATGAATTTTTAACAAATAAAATCAATACTCTTTGATCTTTATATTTTATTTTTAAACTTGAAAACATGGTAGTTAATTAATTAATTAATAACAAGAAGATAGGTTAATCTGATTCTTAGAACACTTTAAATAACCTAACATATGTGATACGTCCATATTCTATCAACATTCCACAAATTTGATAACATAAAGACACATCATAAACTTTTACTTGTTCTTGCTTTTTTTATAGTCACACTAAAAGGTGCTCCACCTGTTAACAAAAAACTTTCTTTTTTAGGCTAAAGCGCCATGGAAGTCGGCAATATAAAGGGAATCCATTAAAAAAATATAATGAAAAGTTTATTAGGTGTCAATATATTTATTGGGTCAAGTTATTCTACAAAGGAAAATAAAAATGAGAATGATAAGAAGTCATAATTAATTGACATGTGTCAAATATGAATCAAAGGAAAAATGGTATAAAAGTAATATTACACATTTTCTTTCTCCAGATACAAGTCACATGCTAATTCCTTAATCATTTTTAATGTCTATAACTTTTTCATATGATATTTTTTTAAAAATAAAATTCACCATAATAACAAGCGTTTTTTATCTTTAATATGAGTATAATTGTGTTATATAAGAAAAAATAATAATTTACGTCATTGTGTCTTTTTTGCTTACCATTGTGTCTTTTTTCGTCATTGTGTCTTTCTGTTTATTATTGTGTTTTTTCGCCATTGTGTCTTTTTTTCGTAATTGTGTCTTTCAACCTAGTAACACCGTTGTGTAATAACATATATATAATGAAAAATACTAACAAATTATCTAATACATAAAACACAATGATGAATGCATATTCCACAATAACATGAAACGTAAAATACAATAATGAATACATATAATATAACAACACAATGGCTTGAAACGTAAGACACAATGGTAAATACATATAACATAATGGCCTTAAACGTAAGACACAATGGTAAATACATATAACACAATGACCTGAAACGTAAGACACAATGGTAAATACATATAACACAATGGCCTGAAATGTAAGACACAATGGTAAATACATATAACACAATGGCTTGAAACGTAAGACACAATGGAATACATATAACACAATGACCTTATACGTAAGACACAATGGTAAATACATATAACACAATGGCCTGAAACGTAATACATAATGGTAAATACATATAACACAATGACCTTAAACGTAAGATACAATGGTAAATACATATAACACATTGACCTTAAACGTAATACACAATAAACATAAAGCAAATGTTGAGCACAAAGACATAGTGACAAACGAAAGACAATGACATAATTTTTGTTTTAATTTTTATCTTTAATATGAGTATCAATTGAACAACACAATGACCAAAATATATAACACAATGCATAGAAAAACCCAATTAAAAAACACAATGGACAACTAAATAACAATACAAAAAAACCCACCAACTTTTTTTTTATTTTTATATAACAATATGATATTCATATTAAA
Organism: Bidens hawaiensis; assembly: GCF_021521415.1. Classification (NCBI taxonomy): domain Eukaryota; kingdom Viridiplantae; phylum Streptophyta; class Magnoliopsida; order Asterales; family Asteraceae; genus Bidens; species Bidens hawaiensis. Next base: position 110,736 of record NW_027497937.1, on the reverse strand, counting down.
GATTAAAAAACGCTCGTTATTATGGTAAAATTATTTCTAAAAAAACGTCGTATGAAAAAGTTATAGACGTTTTAAAATGAATGAGGATTTGACATGTGCCTTGAATGTGGAGAGAGTCATCATAAATGGGTTATTACCTTCATGCTCTTTTTATCAATTTTTATTTTTAAATTAATCTCCACCATTCAAATCTAAGATCAATAGATTAGATTTCTTCTTACTCTTCTTATTTTTGTTGTCCTTTTTATTTTAACTTTGCCCTATATTTATTTATCTTGTTTCTTTGATTCCACATTTGAAACAGGACATGGGCACTTGTTTATCACTTTATTGATCAAATATGTATGATGTGTTAAAAAGTTTCATTTTAAAAGGGGAAATTTTGTTAGGTTTTTTTTTTTTTTATTATTAAAGGGCTAAAAATTTTATTAATCCTAATAGGTAAAAAAGAAAAACCAACATTACATCACCAATGATTGAACAACCAGAAAATTGTAAGAAAGAAAATAGGTACAAATTCATCCAAAATAAAATTAGATCTATTCAACCAAGAACTGCAAATTTTTAACTAAGGCTAAGGGTAATGGGGCTTGGTTAAGCCCTAAATAAACTAATCAAAACCTGATACGTAGGCGATGACATGGCACTGGATCAAGCCCCTCAACCAAGCCCCGGAGGGTGTAGTGGTCCAGTTGATCCGGGACTTGATCCAGTTATTTGTTTATTTTATATATTAATTTTAATATTAATATTAAATTTAATATTCTTCTTAATCTTCACATATCACTCCACCAGGCGATCTTCTTCTTCACCTTCCCGGACCACCACCGATCACACCACCACACCGATCTTCTTCTTCACCTTCACCGATCACACCACCAACACCAATCCAAAAACCGCCGTCGTCGTCTCTCACCGGACCACCGATCACACCACCACCACCGATCTTCTTCTTCACCTTCACCGATCACACCACCACCACCGATCCAAAAACATACACACACTCTCTCTCTCTCTAAAACCCAATCTCACTCTCTCTCTACATCTTCATTCTTGCGCCCCGTGGTCCGGCTCGCCCCGGCCAACCGCGCCGTCGCTCACGCAAGGGTGGTAGTGGTGAGCGCGGCGGCCACGTCGTCCACGCCGGGCCAGCCGCGCCCCACTACCCTCGGTCTAATAGTTGGAAGTTCAAAAATCTTTCTTTAATGATTTTGCATCTTCCTTTTATACATTATTAATGTAGTAATAATGTTTTTAATTATTTTTTTAACTATCAGGTAATATTTTTAATTTTCAATGTAAGATATTTTTATTTATGTTACACTAGTGTTTTATATTTTTTGTTCACAAACTATTAAAATATATAGGGAATTATATTTATTTATAAAATAGAAATGATGTCAGTGAAAAACTTAAGTGAAATAGTGGAATCACACCTCCAGACGTAAGGATAAAATGATAAATAGAAACAGTATGAAAACCAGTTTGAGTCTTTTGACAGGTTTCACTTTAAACGGAAACTCGTTGTATCGTATATTAGACAAAGAGTAAAGTTAGGCGAGTAAAGTTACGCAATTAAACAAAAAAAAACACACTTTAGGATTTGATTCTAACCAACTTCACACGACTAAAATATATTGTGTACTTGTTACTTGACAAAGCATAAACAAAACAGAAAACAATCCCGTGCGTTATTCTAAGCTATAATTTAAACGTTATTCAAAACACAGATGAAAAGAAAAAAATACAAACACAAACTATAACATTATCAAACCAAAATTTATTATAACCTGGCTGCGTCTTTAACCATAACGCTAGTCAACCGGTAGCTAATGGGGCGCTTTTGTCTTTGCTGCAACAAACTGCATAAATGTAGTGATTCAGTCAATTAAACTATCAAGCAACAGCAAATGATTAGCAGTATAATTCCCTTAAATATTACTGGGATTATAAAGGGCAAAAACAACTTAGGCTGAGGGGTGTGGGGCTTCAACGGGGGCGCTAGAGCCCCTCCGCTCGCGCCCCCAGGCGCTAACACCACACCACCGGGGCGCTAACGGGGGCGCTAACGCGAAAATCCATGCAGGCGTGAGCCTGTTAGCGGGAGAAGAGAGAGAGGAGCTTGTTGAATTTTAGAAAAAGAGCCGTTAGGCTCTTATTAAATTAAAAAAAAAAAAAAATTTTCCTATATAATACCCCATTTCACCCATTTTTATACCACAACTTCAAACCTTCACCCAAAATCAATTCATCTTCTCAACTTTTTTTAAAAAAAATGGCTGGAAATTGGTACCCAAACCTTGATTCAGATTATATTGACGACGATTTATGGTCGTCACCGCACCAACCGATGTTTTATTCGGAGCCGCAAGAATCATCCGGCTTTCAACCATCCAACACACAACCGTCTCCTAACTATGTTGTTCCGGAGACACAAGAATCACACGGTGAAGCTACGGGACCAAAAAGACGCGTCCACCGGAAAAAACAACTTGCAACGGACAGGTCGGGACCGGCTTCGACTCCGAGGACGAAACGGAAAGCCACTCCGTGGTCATCGGATGAGAAGGAAGCCTTGTGTCGGGCTTGGATAGTCATTTCTGAGGATCGGCGTTGCGGTAATTGTTTTAACGTTTTTAAAAATGATTTTTAATAAAAAAGTTAAATATAAAAGTTAAATGGAAATCTAATTTATTTATTCATTTTGCAGCCGACTACCAAAAGAGCAAGATTTTTTGGACAAAGGTTAGGGAGACGTTCTACATGCTCGTTGGGAGTACAGAGCGGAACGCCGATATGATTTCGGGTCGGTGGTCCGAAATCAGAAATTTGTCGGCTTGTTTACTAATCTTTTCAACAGGAACAGCGGTCGTATGAGACCAAGTGGCAGTGATGATTTGGCGGTTTACAATTTCACGGTCGAAGAGTGGAAGCAGGAGTGTTTGCGGAGGTATGGGATGGTGAAGACGTGGGACGATTTATTGTTGTGGGAGAGGTTGAAAAGGTGTTCCAAGTGGGTTGAGCTGGTGGCGCCGGACTTTGATGCGGAAGTAAGGGCGAAACGGACTAAAACTAGTTCGTCTGGAGCGTATAGCACTTCAACCGGGTCGGATTGCCGCGTTGGATTCGACCTAAACATTGCGGAGGAGGAAACGTCTTTACCGCCGAGGAGGCGGCCATTGGGAAGGGACGCCAAGGGGAAAAAACCGGCTGAGGGGGAAGCCGTAAACATCGCCAATCTTGTTGAATCCCTCAATAAATTCAACAAAACCATGGAGGTGGTCTCTAATGACAAAAAGGAAAAAAGTCGAATGAGAGATTTGGACTTTTCTTACTAGAGACTTCAGTAACTTAAATCCGGTCGATCAAATGCTAATGGAAAAGCAAAAGGAACGTATCCGAAAGAGGTTGATCTAAGAAGACCAAGCCGAAGAATAAGAATAATGTTTTTTTAGTACTTTAATTTTTATTTTATTTTTAGATATTAATGTGTTTTTTTTATTAATGTGTGTTTTTTTTAATAATTTATGAGTTTTTTTAATAATACGTTGTTTGAATATATTTATAAAAAAATAAAAAAAAAATTCGCTGGAGCCCCTGCTGGAGCCCCTCCACACCAGGGCCAGGGGCTCCAACGGGGGCTCCAACACCCCCCTTATCCAGTTTCTCTCTCTGCCACACGTCATAATATTATTGGTTTGAGCCCCCATTAAAGCCCCCCCACCCCTCAGCCTTACTTGAACAATGACAGAAGTATCTACAAAAGTAGGAGCATCAATATTGAAAAGCAGTTTCCCAACTTCCTATTTGAAGATATAATAGCACATGGTGAAACAATAGATAAAATGGTAAATTAACTGAATTCACCTCATTTAATCGTTCAAGCTTTTGCGTTCTTAACCAATGCCAAAACTCATGTATAATCTGGAGATTTAACCAGCTTCCTATTGCTCCAAGATAAAACCATAGCATATGCCCAATTCAAATTTAACAAATTAATAACATTATATGGAGCTCAATATGTAAACATGAAAAATATTTGATTCGTTTAGCTCTAATGTAACTTCTTATTCCCTTTTGGACTTTTTTGGTGAAACCCGAAAATCATTTATTAACTGAATAGATATGCCAGCATCTTCAGGAGACACAACATCCACAACACTTTTATATACTACAACTCAACCGAAAACATATTAACCATCAATAATATGATGACAATAAAGACAACTAAGAAAAAGTTTGTTATTAACCTTCGAACTTCAAAACTGAAGCACGCGGCTAACATGTATAAAAATTGCACCAAGCATTTGAACAAAAGTCCATTATTCAATTCCTGATAAAAGGTTGATCCTTTCAAATTACCATCCCAAGATGTAGATTATCATAGTTCTGTTCCAAAAAACTCATGGACAGATTCAAGTTTGTCATCATAGTCTCTCTATATATAACACATAAATCATAGTATATGTTCAGCTCAAAATTGCACAGATCAACAGAAAAATTCGCACCATAAGCATCAAAACAATAAACAAATAGGATGACGCAATTAAAAAGTAATTTGAAGTAAACTCGAGGCTCAGGTCGGTATGACGGCTACAACATACATTGCTACGCCAAAAACCGAACATCATCATAGCCATAAACTGATATGAAGAGGTGGAATCACAATAGGTTCAGCTCCGCACCATGGCTGCAACATAAGTTGCCATGCCTATGAGCAAAACATCATCACAACTAAAAACGAACGCCATTAGATTCGTAATGAGGCAGTCTTTCTTTCTTTCATGTGGACAACCAAGCCATCTCAGTTGCCAATCCAATACAGCATAGACTCAGATACACAACATTGCCAAGCAAAAGTCAAGTTATTCAAGAAGCTACAGTTAAATGATAATAAAATTTATTCAAAAGTACAACAGACAGAGCCTAGTACAACATAAGATGCTAAAAGTACAACATTAGAAGCTGTAAAGAGTTGAATGGAGGCTCAGGAAACATCAGTCTTTGTAAAACTCAAAACAGACAAAGATGCATTTACTCTGTTTCTCTCTGATACACAAAACTCAGGTGTAAAACCATCACAGTTCAAAAACAGTAAACATATCCACCCAAATCAAAGCAGCCAAAGGTGAAAATAGTAAACCCTAAAAGTCACCAAAGAGGTATTATTGACGACTGGCCACCACTCGGCCTCCATATTGTATGGAAACCCACATCCATAGTGAGCCACCGGAAGCCGGCGATAGTCAGAATTACAAAGATAAATCACAACAGTCATATCAGAAAAGTGCGGCACAACATCAACCTCTTGCTTTCGCCGCCTAGTGTTCCAAAATGGAACCCGGCAACAAAAGTAACCAACCTCCAATCAGACATGCAGAAGAAGATTTGATGGCAAAGTCTCCCACACCGGAGACATGTGCGGCGTAACGCCACCAAGGGATTCCAAATGGCAACATTACGTTGACGGGAGGACGGTTCCGGTGAGAGACTCGTGAACGGTCGTTTTAGAAAGAGAGAACAGATTGCACTGATTGAGTTGAAACTTGGCATTAGATAGAACAGGTTTTGAACAACAGTGCTAAACACGTGCAAACATTTTAAAACCAAAAATATAAGTCATAATCATAAGCCATCAAGTAAGCAGATGCTACACCTTTAAACAATACATAGCCAAAGATACAACTAACAAAGCTAAAGGTATAATCTTTAAATCACCATGTACAACACGTATTGCACAGATTGATGAAAAGATGTTCTCTTTTAATATATATATATATATATAATAAGTTAAAATAATGAAATTCAAATAATTTAATAAAAGTTATTTAAGTGATGTTAAATAAGTGCCATTTGAACGAGGTTGGTAGAAAAGCTCCAAACTTGAACTTCTAAAACTTTTTAACTTGAGTTTTTAAAACTTAACGGGTCTAAACTAGGGATGAGATCGGGACTGTACCCGTACCTGTACCTGAAAGTACCCGTACTTAAAATCAGTAAATCTTGGTACCCGTACCCAAATTATATGGTACGTGTACGGGTACAAGTACGGGTACATGTACTTTGGGTACGGTACTTGCTTTGGTACCCTTTGTTCTTTTTAAAAAAAAAATCACAACTAAACTAGGTAACGATACGATACCGACAATCAATTATCTATAATACCAAAACCGTAATATCATAACGAGAACCATAAAACCGCAACCAAAACATAATACCAAAACTAAAAATGAAACAAATCAACCATAATAGAAAATCCATTCTCTTTTCCTTTTCTTTGTTTATTGCTTCCTTAATTTCAATAGAAAAACAAAAAAGAAAATTAATACATGTTATTTGATGATATACACAATTACAAATACATGAAATACAAAATATACGAATACACAATATATGAATACACACATATAGATTGAGAATGAAGTTATTCAAGTAATATATATTATGTTTTGAAAATCTCGCTTGAAAGCTAAGTTATGAATGCTGGAAACCTAATAAAAGTCCTTACATATTCTAAACGGGTACCAATACCCGTAATACCTGTACCTGTACCCGAAAGTACCCTTACCTATAATCAGTAAATCTAGGTACTCATACTCGTACCCAATAGACATTTACGGGTACTGGTACGGATACTGAACAGGTACGGGTATTCGGGAAAAAATGCTCATCCCTAGTCTAAACCCTTATTTTCTATAATAAATGAGGCTACGATAGCACATAAAGTATCTAATGATGGGAGAAAACGAAAATACTAAAGTGAAAAATCGCTTTTTAAAAGAAGCAACGATGTTCTGGCTAACTTCTTACGACAAGAGACTTCGGTTGCTCTCGGACCTCTTACACGCATGCGAATTATGGAGTTCTCAGTGTTCATAAGACTCTTGACTATTAGATATCAACATTGTTCGAGTTTAATATGAAGAATCACTCAGTATTTAATATTTCCGAATAATATCACTTCAACATGAACATTCTTTCAGATAATGTGTCATTCATTAATCATTGTACAAGTGAACACATGTTCAAAGCTTTGGTAAAAACCAAAACATTATAGTTCATTTCCTTTTCAATAAGTTACAATATCTAATAAAGCAAAAGTGATTTGTGTTCTAAAATGGGAAAATCTTGCCCATCATATTACCGACTCTATCTACTCTCCCAAATCATCCCTTTGTGCTTCCAACAACTTGCTCCTTTACCCATACAAAATTAGTACCATTTTGCCCTTCAACTTTGATTCCCATACTCCCAAATTAACAACTTGCAGCCAAAGTGCCACTTGATATACAACTAGATGCATTGTCTTCTAGTTGGTGCTTAAATAGTAGTACGAAGTACTCATGTACACGCGACATTGTAAGAACTTTTAATTCTGTATGGGCTTCGACGCGTACATCACAACGAGAATAGAGAATTGTGACCGAGGGGTAAAATTGTCATTTTAAAACGGATCTAAGAGTTTTTACATCTGAAAGGTCTTATGCGGGTACATAAACATATCTTGTAACGGTGATAGTTGATAATCGTTATGATACTGCGTCTGAGGGGTAAAATCGTCATTTTTAATGTAACTAAAAGGGAAATCATTTGTTTTGGGGTCACTTTGGACCTCTTGTTCTGGACTTGAGTCCGTATGTAACCTTGGAACCGAATCCGATGTTTCAAAATGCAATACATCGTTAGTACCATGATACGATGAAGGTGGATGTGCTGGTGGCATAGGGGTATAGTGGGAAATGTTTGGTTTCGTTTCGGTTTCCATATCTGACGAGTGATTATCCGTGACAATGTGTTTCTCAAGCGTCCCTTTCTTGTTGTATATCCGACATAATACCCAATCATCTAACTGCAAAACAAAAATAAATAAATAAGTTAACTTAAGATAATATCATCACTGTTTGAAAATCATTAACATAATCAGATTACGTACATACCCTTAGATTATTATTATTATTATTATTATTCCGTTTGGGTGCGGATCTATCGACATTAGCAAGACGATACTCGTGCATTATCCAATTGACTTGAGCCCCCTGGGAGCTTTTCCGGCGTAAAAGACCAAGGCCTTCTTAATGGCCAGCGCTCCGATTGGTTTATCTGCGCCGGTGGCCTTCCAATAGCCAGTTCCGGCAGCTCTGTTCGGGCGTGACCCGTTTGGATACTTGCGGTCTCTAGGCGAGAAGAAGTACCATTCCTTCTCTCCGTGCAACGCCATATCTGTTCCACATGATTATTATATTAGAAGAGCAAAATCGATAATTAATGTTTGGGGAAACTTTAATTTTATTACCAGGAAGCTGCCATGGATCAAACTTATAGAGATCGATTTCGGTGAGAATCGGAACGGAAATGGGCAGCGAGGCGCATTTGCGACAGAGGTAATGCGTAACGAGTTCGTCGTCAGTGGGATGGAATCTGAAGCCCGGCGGCAACTCTAATTCGCCACAACTCATTATTATTATTATTATTATTATTATTATTCTTACTATTACGATTAGGTTAATATAATATCTTCTTCTTCTTCTTAATTGTCAAATTCGACGGAAAAAATGCTATTTTGGTTATATATATATTTTTTTAAAAACCATAGTTAAAGTTGAAAATAGTTGGGTCAAATGATTATTTTAAGGATTTTCCCTCTAATATTGTGACATGGCAATGAATAACATATAGTTTAATGACAGAGGAGTGAGGTATTCCATTTTTCTCACTTCTTTCCAAAACAAAATCATTTTTTTCCTGATTTTTTCTTACTTATAAACAAGATGATGCCGTCCCACTTTTTCTCATATTTTTCCCTAAGACCAAAATCATTAAAAATGGAATCGTGAGAAACTTGGGAAGTTTCAGAAAGCTGGTCAAAGAGAACAAATTTCAGATCTAGGGGATGTATTTCCTGGTTAGGGCTGGCTTTCTCTGGTCCGCTCCCGTGACCCGCTCTGTATGCTCTAAGTACACAATAAAATCTGTATATGTCATTATTAATAACCAATTAACCACAGTAAATATATTATTTTACTTCTTTTTTCATTAAAAGAGTTTGCGTAGCAATAGGTGTTTTAAACATCAATTGCAAATACATTTCATTAGTTATAATTCTTTTCTTTTTTTAATTTTTAACGGCAAACATTATATCTCTATATTAACTTTTGAATTTCCAATTTACTTCTTGTTTGTAATTTAATTCAATTCCTCACATTTAAAATATTTGTACTTCTACCATGCGGGCTAGTCCCACAATGACATATAAGCTTATCGTTTTAAAATAAGAAAATCGACTTTTATGTCATCCATTGTCCATTGATTGGAGAACTCTTTTGTCTCGTAAGGGTTTCTCTTTAAATTGATAAAGAGTAGTTAAGTTAGCTAGTTCAAAAGCTATGTATCATTGATCTGAAACCAAAAGTTAATTATGGAACTTCATAAACTTAATTTATATCAACACTCTTTATGTCGGAGCATTAGAGTATTCCAGGGGTTGTATTCCCTGGTTAGGGTCGGGTTTTTCTCGTCCGCTCCCGTGACTCGCTATGTATGCTCTAACTACACAAATTTGTATATGGCATTGTTAATAACCACAATAAATATACTTTTAATTTACTAATTATAGTCCACTATTTGAGTGTAGAACAATCATCATCTAGAAGAATAAAATGCGATACTATGAGGGGCCTGTAAGAATTAATATTTTTCGTTGATCTTCTCCATAATAGTGCAATGTATAACTAGTACAATAGGAAGAGAGATTACAGGACATAACTAAGGTAATACAATCATCCTAATAAATATAAACAACCTAATAATTACAAAGATACACCAATAATAGTGACAACTAATTATTGGTTAACACTCCCCTGCAGTTTGAGCCGAAGGTTGACGAAGGCATAAACTGGACCGAAACCGTTGGAAGAGATGTTTCGGTAGACCCTTGGTGAATATATCGGCATATTGATAGTCAACAGGAACGTGTAGGACTTTAATTGTACCAAGTCGAACCTTTTCTCGAACAAAATGGATATCGAGCTCGACGTGTTTAGTGCTTTGGTGTTGCACGGGATTTTCCGAAAGGTATACCACTGAGACATTGTCACAGTAGATAAGTGTCGCATGTGTAGTCGGGATATGAAGTTCGAGAAGGAGGTTACGGATCCAGCAAACCTCGGCTATGGCGTTGGAAACTCCTCTATATTCAGCTTCGGCACTAGACCGAGAGACCGTAGGTTGGCGTTTTGAAGACCAATAGACCAAGTTTGCGCCCATGTAGACACAATAGCCGGAGGTTGATCGTTGTGAGTCGGGACACCCACCCCATTCCGCATCCGAATATGCTGTGAGCTTCGTGGATGTAGACGGAGAAATGACGAGGCCCTGAGATAAGGTACCTTTGATATAGCGAAGGATCCTTTTAAGAAACTGAAAGTGCGGTTCCCTTGGGGCATGCATGAAAAGACAAATTTGTTGAACCGCATAAGAAATGTTCGGTCGAGTAATAGTGAGATATTGTAGAGCACCGGCAAGACTTCTATATAAAGATCCATCCGAAATGAGTGGGCCATCGGTAGCACTGAGTTTGTAACCTGCTTCGACCGGGGTACTTACCGTCTTACAATCAGACATATCCGCGCGTGAGAGTATGTCAGACGCATATGTTGATTGAGATAAGAATAAACCACCTTTTTGTTTTTGAACAGTGATGCCTAGGAAGTGATGTAGCGGACCAAGATCGGTCATTTTAAATTCTGTTGAAAGCGACTGAATAATTTGTCAAAGTAATGTATCACTTGAGGCGGTCAGGATGATATCATCCACATAAAGTAAGAGGTATGCCATTTGATCACCTTTTTTATAAACAAATAAGGAGGTGTCGCAAATGCTACTCTTAAAACCACACTTAGAAATATATGCTGCAAACCGATGATACCAAGCCCTCGGAGCTTGTTTTAAACCGTACAGTGAGCGATTAAGCTTGCAAACATGTTTGGGTTGCGTTGACGAGATGAACCCGTGTGGTTGGAACATATAAAACGTTTCTTGCAAATAGCCATGGAGAAATGCATATTTAACGTCCATTTGATGAATCGACCAAGATCTTGACACTGCTAGACTAAGTACTGTTCGAATTGTAGTGGGTTTTACCACAGGGCTAAACGTGTCATCGCAATCGATACCCATCGTTTGACTTTTACCGTTAACAACTAGTCTAGCCTTGTTCCGTTCCAAAGAGTCATCGGCTTTAAATTTATGCTTATATAGCTACATTCACCGAATAATAGGCGCATTTGAAGGTCTCTCTACTAGTTCCCATGTATTACTTTCCAATAGAGCATTATATTCGTTAGACATGGCAATTTTCCAGTTTGGATCGATCAAGGCTTAAAGATGAGATTTGGGTAGTGGAGAAAGTGGAGGAGTTGTTTCTGTGTTTAAGGAGAGAGGGACACGAGGTTTAACGATACCGGATCGAGACCGAGTTTGCATGAGATGAGAGGAAGTGGAGTCAAGATTTGGAAAAGAAGGTGGCGAAAGGATATGCTCAGTTGGTGGTGGGTTAAAAATAAGTGGTGGTATATTATGTGTGATAGGTGGGCTAGGTGGAGAATTTGGGTCAGAGTGTGAAGAAGGGTTGGGTGGTGTTTTGACAAGAGGTGTATGGGTGTTTTGTGTATTCAGTGGAGGTGAGGGAGGGGGTAGGTTGGTTAGGGGTAAGGGTTGAGGTTGTTGGTTGAGTGAAGAGTAATGGAGATGGGTTCAAAAATGAGTGTATAGGAGGTGTATTTTGTGGGGTATTATATGGAAATTGAGACTCATCGAAGATGACATGTCTCGAGAAAATGGTTTTACCGCTCAAAATGTCAAGACATCGGTAGCCGCGGTAGTTCGCGGGATATCCAAGAAAGACACAGGGGGTTGAGCGGGGGAGGGGGGGGGGGAGTTTGTGAGGTCGAGTAGAAGACGTGTTAGGATAACATAAGCAACTGAACATGCGAATGTGATCGTATGTGGGGGTACGGTGGTAAAGAAGAGACATAGGGGAGTGGTTGTGGTGTAATTTTGTGGGGAGAATGTTGTGAAGGTAAGAGGTTGTGTGTAAGGCCTCAACCCAAAGGATGATGGAAGGGAAGCATGAGTGACTAAGGTGAACATGATTTCGTTTATGCGACGAATCATTCGTTCGAATTTTCCATTTTGTTGGGATGTATGAGGGTATGAAAAACGAAGTTGGATATCGTTGTTGGAAGCATACTTTTTAAAGTTGGTATTGTCGAATTCGCCTCCCATGTCACATTGAAACGATTGTATTTTCATGTGAATTGAGTTTCAATATGTTTATAAAAGTTGGCAAACTTGTCAAAAGTTTCGGATTTAAATCTTAAAGGGTAAACCCATGTGTACTGTGTAAAATTATCCGTTAAAACCATATAATATTTGTAGGCGGCATGACTCAAAATAGGTGAAGTCCACAAATCACAATGTAAAATGGCAAGCGGTAATAAAGTATGATTAATCGAATCAGAAAACGGTAACCGTTTATGCTTGGATAACTGACAAGCATACAAATGGAAATTGTAATTTATTACAAGAAATAAAATTATTAGAACGAAGGAACTCCATGACCGGTTGTCCCGGGTGTCCAAGACGATTGTGCCAAAATGAGGAGTCTTTATTCGAAACAAGACAAGCGGTGGCGACGGAAGCATTTGTGGTGAGTGGATAGAGATCACTCGAGCTATTGTGACGACTCAGGATCGTGCCATCCTTGAAATCCTTCAAAGTGAAACCAAAATGATCAAATTCAATAGATGTATAATTATCAATATTGAATTTTCGCACAAATATGAGATTTTTAATTATATTAGGATTAAACAAGACCGATTTTAGGTGTAATGGTTTTGTTGGTGTAGGTATGGTGGAAGTTCCTGATCCAAGGACTGAAATTTTATTGCCATTTCCTACAAATATTGACTCTATTGGTGAATACGGGGAAAAGGTAGAGAGTTTCCCTTGATCATTTGTGATGTGATAAGATGCGACCGTGTCAAAATGCCATCGATCTTTCATGTCACACCCTCAAAATCCACTAACGGAGTTTTACCGTCAGAGGGTGTGAACTGGCAGGATCGGAATCATCAGTTATAATCAAACCATAAAATAAAGTTTCAAAACCATGAAAACGTTTACGAGTAATTAAATGCGGAAGCGTAAAAACCTTTAATCAAAAGTTGCGTCACGCAGGACGACTTAAAACCAAAGATAACTGTTAAAACAAGTTTGCATAGTTAAAAGTTTATCACACAATGCATGTTCCTAAACCGCGCGCCCGCCTCGGCTACCTGAGAATAACATACTAAAAGTGTCAACACAAGGTTGGTGAGTTCACAAGTTATATAAAATAAATCGTTTAGCGTTTGCGTTCAGCGTTTTACGTTAAGTGTCTTGCGTAACCACGTTACGGCGTTTAAGCGTTTTGCGTAACCACGTTACGGCGTTTAAGCGTTTTGCGTAACCACGTTACGGCGTTTTGCGTTACCAGATAGTGTTATGTCAAATTATATATCGATAGGTAGCTAGTCTATACAACAAGTATTACTAAGTGTTCGACACCGAAGCTGACTCGTTTAGTAAGTGCCTTGTCACCAGGTCCTCCAGACCATGGTACGTGTTAGCCAAAATTACACCCGCTCGACCTCCAGTCGAGTTTAGCGTTGGGTGGGGTTTGTCAAACCCAGTAGTACTACTCAACAGTGACTCGCTATTCAAAATATTAACCGGTTCGATGTGTAGGACTTCAATTGTTTCGTTTGCCACTTAGCCTTTACAAGTGATATATAATTTACTAACAAAATCTTAAAAATGCGTTGTGGAGTATGTTATCTCCCCCAAAAGAAAAGCGTTTAAAACAGTTTAAAAGGGGGAAAGTGAAACTCACTGTTTGCGAAGAATTTCCCAAAATAATCACCAAGATGCGCGTCACCGAAAAACTCTCTCTAACGTTCTAAAACAACAAAGAGATTTTTCTAAGTGTCGGAATATTATCGAGTCTCTAGACCCGGCACATAATACCTATGCACATAACATGTTTCGTGTTTCGCTCGTGAATCGTGTGTGACTTTAACAAGTGTTTTTGTGACACATCACATGTGTAAGCAATCATATACGTGTCATGTATTCATAATGTACATTACTAGCAATTTTTCCCGTAAGGGCATTTTGGTCAACAAATAACAATTAACTAGCCATTATTCCCCATAAGGGCAATTTGGTCAAATCATGGCAATCAATTAGCAACTATTCCCCGCAAGGGTATTTTGGTCAAAACATAACAATTATATAACAAATATCATATTTCATGCATTTTTACACAACTCAGCAGCTAGTTTCACCGAGACAGAAATCCCACTAGAAAGATTGTACTATTTCACCGATCATAGCATCTCAATTAATTTACCAAAAATCATCACAGAAGCACATATGTCTTAGGTTTCCAGAACATATTTTATTACATTTTTATTCCTCATAGTTTTCTCACAATCATCAAATCATCACAGCAAACTCATAACAGTCAGATTCATGCACAACAGAATGTTATTTGCAATTCCCGTTAAACGAAAAATCCAATAAATGCAAGACCACTTGGGTTTGGTTCCTATCAATGAGTCAACCTCCAGAAGTGGAACCAACCCAATTGGTCTCGTAGTTCATGAGATATAACATTTACAACATAACCTAACAGCAGGTCTAACAGCTCAGCTTTGCACAACGTTTTTGTAAAATCATAAAAGTTAACTTCTACTTATCCAAAAATTACAAATTTATACTTTATAGAAACTAGACTCAACCTAGTTTACTGCAGTACCAATAATCTCAACCAATTTTCACGTTTACACTTCGTTACAGTCACTTAAACATCATATACACATTCCGTCCAGAAACTGTTTGCATCCAAACTCAACATAATAACAATCTATGAACTATCATGCATCCATATAACCCTCTAGACCCATAAACACCATCCATGCACATCAATTTCACATTACATACAAGATTAGGGTTTGTGTTTGAACTCAAATCAAAGACACAACAATCACCATACAACAAGATTCAATCTAGTTATCAAATCATCATCCAAATAATAACAATCATATTAGCTATATACATGAACAAAATCGGCAGCCTAGGGTTTGTTAATAACCCAACAAACATCAAAATCAATCAACAAGAATGTAAAGGATAATCAATGATACCTTCCTAGCACCTAGTTCTTGGATTAAACACTTGATTTCTTGATGTATGTGTGTGTGGAAGTGGACGGCGGCAAGGATGCAAAGGGAAGGGGGGGCCGATCGGGTTGGGAATAATAATAATAATAGTTAGGGTTTTATTTTTAAGGTTATATTTATAGACACACAAGTTACACTCAAGTCCCTCTACTTTCAAGTGTTGTTTTTCTAGCCTAACTAACTTGTTTTCGTCTTGAGTTAACGTTTATAACCATGTTATCACATAACACATAAGTCTAACACATAATTATCACATAATTACTGTTTTGACGTTTTTCGTTTATTTATCAATCGTTTGCGTCAACTCGTTTGCGTTTCGGTGCAAATCCCGAAAGACTACACATGTAGTAAGTGTTAAGCGTCATTTAAACCCTAGTTTAAATGCAATGAAGTGTGCGTTATAGATTCAGTGATCTTAAGTTTGAATTGACGGATTCAGTGATCTTAAGTTTGAATTGACGGAGTTGAGTTAACGGAGTTAACCTGAAATTAACGATTGTCACATCATTCCCATGTTAAAGAATTTTCGTCCAGAATATTTGAGTCAAGTCGTGATGAGAGTCTGAAAGAGTAAGAAAAAAAAATTTCAGTTTGTCATATCATCCCCTAGTAGAAAGAAATTTCGTCCCGAAATTTAATTCATACCTCCGGTGATGTCTGACGGTTTGCCGATTTTCGCGGTTTTCCGTGTTTGGTTAGCCCTTCAAAAAGGTGAGGATACTTTTTCATTATTTGATCCTCGCGTTCCCACGTGAACTCCGGTCCACGTCTCGAGTTCCAACGAACCTTAACGATTGGAATTTTGCTGTGTTTGAGCGTTTTGGTTTCCCAATCCAAAACCTCGACTGGTTCCTCAATGAAACGTAACTGTTCATCAATTTGTAGTTCCTCCAAAGGGACTACTTGGGTTTCATCAGATAGGCATTTCTTCAAATTTGATACGTGGAATACATCGTGTACGCCACTGAGTTCTGTTGGTAGGTCCAGTCGGTACGCCACCGGACCAATGCGCTCAGTTATCCGGTACGGACCAACATACCGTGGGTTGAGTTTGTTTCGCTTCCCAAAGCGAACCACACCTTTCCAAGGTGAGACTTTGAGTAACACCCGATCGTTCACTTGAAATTCGAGAGGTTTTCGGCGCTTGTCTGCGTAACTCTTTTGGCGATCTCGTGCTGCTGCCATGCGATTTCGGATTTGAACAATCTTTTCCGAGGTTTCGAGTACCAGTTCTGGACCAGTGATTTGGCTGTCACCCACCTCTGCCCAGCAGAGTGGTGATCGACACTTCCGTCCGTACAGCGCTTCAAACGGCGCTGCCTTAATACTTGCGTGGTAGCTGTTATTGTACGAAAACTCTACCAAGGGTAAGTGGGGTTCCCAACTTCTTCCGAAATCCAAAACGCATGCACGCAACATATCCTCCAGGGTCTGAATAGTTCGTTCACTTTGCCCATCCGTCTGAGGATGGTATGCTGTACTCATATCGAGACGGGTGCCCAGTGCGCTTTGCAGCGACTTCCAAAAGTGCGAAGTGAAACGAGAATCTCGATCGGAAATGATCGAGACAGGCACTCCGTGTCTCGACACTACTTCCTTCATGTAAACACGAGTCAGTCTTTCCATTTTGTCCGTTTCCTTAATTGCTAGGAAGTGTGCCGATTTAGTCAACCGGTCAACGATCACCCAGATGGTATCGCATCCCGTCGGTGTCTTAGGCAAACCCGTAATAAAATCCATTGAGATGTGTTCCCATTTCCACATTGGGAGTTCCGGTTGTTGCAGTAGACCAGATGGTTTCTGGTATTCTATTTTGACTCTGGCACAAGTCAAGCATTTTCTCACGTAGGTGGCAATGTCGGCTTTCATGTTCGGCCACCAGTAAAGTGCCTTTAAATCATGATACATTTTATCTGAGCCAGGGTGGATAGAATATCGGGACTTGTGAGCTTCGTCCATCACTAGAGTTCTCAACTCTCCGTATCGTGGAACCCAAATCCGGTTCTCAAAATATCGGACCCCGTCCGATCTGGTTTCAAGTTGCTTGTTCATGCCTCGCATGAGTTCCGATGGAAGATTATCATCTTTCAAAGCTTCAAGTTGCGCATCGCGAATCTGATCGGGTAAGCTGGCATGAATCGTGAGTTGCAATGCTCTCACCCGTCTGGGTTTATCTGTTTCTTTTCTGCTGAGGGCGTCGGCCACCACATTGGCCTTGCCAGGGTGGTACTTGATGGCACAATCATAATCTTTAAGCAGCTCGACCCAACGACGCTGTCGCATGTTCAGCTCCTTCTGATCGTAGATATGTTGGAGACTCTTGTGGTCGGTGTAAATGGTAAACTTGGTACCGTACAAGTAATGCCTCCATATCTTAAGAGCAAACACCATAGCTCCGAGTTCCAAATCGTGGGTCGTGTAGTTCTTCTCGTGAACCCGTAGTTGTCGAGAGGCGTAGGCTATAACCTTCTCGAGTTGCATCAGCACACAACCGAGACCTTGTATAGATGCGTCACAGTGTACCTCAAAATTTTCCGTTCCCTCGGGGAGGGCTAAAATAGGGGCGCTACAAAGCTTGGTTTTCAACAGTTGAAAAGCGGATTCTTGCGCGTCACCCCAATTGTACTTAGTGCCCTTGTGAGTCAAAGCGGTGAGGGGTTGAGCAATCTTTGAAAATCCCTCGATGAAACGCCGGTAGTAGCCGGCCAGTCCTAGGAATTGTCGCACCTCAGTCGGAGTCTTAGGTGCTTCCCAGTTTTTGATGGCCTCTACCTTACCGGGATCGACATGGATACCATTCTCGTTGATCACATGTCCTAAAAAGTGAACCTCGCGAAGCCAAAATTCACATTTCGAGAGTTTAACATACAGTTGTTCCTTCTTCAATAGTTCCAGAATTACCCTCAAGTGCTCTTCGTGGTCAGTCTCGTTCTTGGAGTAGACGAGAATATCATCGATGAAAACAATCACAAACTTGTCGAGGTACGCCTTGCATACTCGATTCATGAGATCCATAAATACAACTGGTGCGTTGGTTAGGCCAAAAGGCATAACCGAAAACTCGTAATGACCATACCGTGTTCTGAAGGCCGTCTTTGAGATATCTTCTTCGCGCACTCTCAGCTGGTGGTAACCGGATCGGAGATCGATCTTCGAGTAGTAACTCGATCCTTGAAGCTGGTCAAACAAATCATCAATTCGGGGTAAAGGATAACGGTTCTTGACCGTCACCTTGTTCAACTCCCGGTAGTCGATGCACATTCGGAAAGTCCCGTCTTTCTTTCGGACAAACAAGACAGGGGCTCCCCACGGCGATGAGCTAGGTCGGATAAAACCCTTATCTAACAAATCTTGCAACTGAGTGGACAACTCCTGAAGTTCCGCCGGTGCGAGCCGATACGGGGCTCGTGCTATGGGTGCTGCACCGGGTGTCAACTCGATTTGGAATTCGACTTGACGAATAGGAGGGAGTCCGGGCAAATCCTCCGGGAAAACTTCCGGGAAGTCTCGCACAACAGGTATATCTTCAATTCGTTTCTCCTCCGCGGGTTTCTCAACAGTCTGTGCCAAAATTGCCGGATGACCCTTTCGTAGATACTTCTGCGCCTTCATAAGGGTAATGACGCTGGTGGTCATGCCGCTTCTCTCGCCTCGGACCGAAATGATCTCGCCGGAAGGGGTGGTAATATGGACTATCTTATCATGGCATATAATCTCCGCTCGGTTCTCGGATAACCAGTCCATGCCGACAACGACATCGAAACTACTAAGCGTAAAATGAATAAGGTCGATATCAAAGACATGACCTGACAGTTTTAACTTACATCCCGCAAGTACATGAGTCGTTATTATAGTCTTACCGTCAGCTAATTCAACAGGAAACTTAGCATCTAACGGGGTTGGAGTTAAGTCTAAAAGTTGGCTAAAGGCTTTCGACACAAAACTCCTATCAGCTCCAGTGTCAAACAAAACAGAAGCAAAACAATCATTTACAGGGAACTTACCAGACACCACATGCGGATCATTGCGGGCTTGACCCGATCCAATCACAAACGCTCTTCCCTTGCCATTGCCTCCACCATTACTGCCACTTCCATTACCCCCATTGTTGTCATTCTGTTTCAGCTTGGGGCAATCTTTCCGGAAATGGCCTTCCTGCCCACATTCAAAACATCCCTTCGTCGTCATCGGTGGCTTAGGAGCACCCTTTGCCGCAAGGTCTCCTCTACATTCTTTCGTTTGGTGACCTATCTTTCCGCATCTTTGACACTTGACACGGTCACACTGACCAACATGATGATAGTTGCACCTGTTGCACTTTAGATATTTCCCAGCATATCCGCTCGAAACCTGCCCGCTACCGTTGTTGTTGTTGTGATTCTGAGTGTTAAAGCTCCGAGTGAATTCGGGCTTACGGTAGTGTTGTTGCGGTGGGAGGTTCGAGGATGAAGATCTGGTGTTGTCAAACTTCCTCTTCCCGCTGCTCTGGTTACTGTTGCTGTTGCTGACGTTATCATTACTCGAATTGTCA
This sequence comes from Bidens hawaiensis, assembly GCF_021521415.1. NCBI lineage: Eukaryota > Viridiplantae > Streptophyta > Magnoliopsida > Asterales > Asteraceae > Bidens > Bidens hawaiensis. Next base: position 90,924 of record NW_027497937.1, on the reverse strand, counting down.
CGGGCTTTAGTGTCGAACCCCTAGGTGGTAACGCACCTTGGGTCACAGCCTGATCCGTCAGTTTGTGAGCTAAACGGATCACTTGTTGGATCGTGGCTGGCCTGGAAGACGTCACCATGCCCTGAATCTGCGGTGCTAATCCATCAATGTACATTTCTATCCTCTTGCTCGGCGGATCCACCATCCGCGGACACATCACAGCCAACTCGTGCGAACGAGTAGTGTAGGCTTCGATTTCCGAACCCACCATCTTCAACGACCAAAATTCTGATTCTAACTTTGAAATCTCTTCTCTCGGACAATACTCCTCTCGCATCATGTTTTTGAACTCCTCCCAGTTCATCGCGTTAGCCAGTTCCAATCCAAGGATCTGGACGTTTGAATTCCACCAAGTGAGGGCGGAATCCTCAAGTGTCCCAGCAGCGAATTTGACCCTACTGGCAGGGGGACAATTACACATCTCAAAGGCCGACTTGGCCTTCTCAGCCCAACGCAGGAAGCCTATAGCTCCCTCAGTGCCCTTAAACGTACTGGGCTTGCAGTCAAGGTAGTTTTTGAAGGTACACGTTCCACTCGGACCTCCAGTTTGATTCTGAACGTGTGCGGCTAAAGCGGCCGCAACATGGTCGTTCAGCAGAGTTTGGAGTTCAGCTGCAGTCATGCTGATGTTACCACGTCCTCGTCCAGCGTTTCTTCCAGCCATTTCCTAGAATCACAGTATAAAATGTTAAACATGAATTTTTCTTTCATATACAACACACCATACATGTAATAAAAAGATAGGTAAAAAAAAAGTAAGAAACAACATCACATCACAACCACATATTAGTCTAAAAAAAATTCATGATTAAAACCATTGTATTCGCTACAAAGTATTTCCAATCAATCCTTAAAATCATAGAAAAATAATAGTTCGGATGGAGACAACCCCTCCATCTAAGTGTCATCATTACTAGATGTCGTCATCTGAGGACACCTCTGAGTGTGCCTCCTCCTCAGCCGGTTCTTCCTCCGGTTCTTCTTCGGGTTCCTCCTCGGGATCTTCCTCGGGATCTTCCTCAGGCTCCTCTTCGGGATCTTCTTCAGGTTCTACTTCAGGCTCTGCCCCAGGCTCGGCCTCAGGCTCGGCCGCATTCTGAGCAAGTTGCATTTGTAAGACATCGCAACGCTCTAGAGCTATCTCGGTTCGGGTCCTTGCTTCTTGGAGTTGCTCTTTCAAATCTATCATCTCAGCTTGCATCTTCATCATAACCTTCATCTGTTGCTCACTAGTCTCTTGCATATCTTTCATTGCCGCTGCCATGCGGGCAATCTCCTCCTTAGTCTCGGTTCCGTCTTTTAACATTCTGGAAACGTTCTCCCTCGTATAGCGCATGTAACCCACGTCACGCTCCAAGCATGAAACAACAGCTGCGAGAACTCTCTCTACAGGTTCGGTTATGGGTGGTAGGGTGTTGGGATAAGCAGGGTGGTTCGGGTGAGGTAACGGGGGAACTTGTTCGCGATAGACCATGCGTCTGATCATGTTAGGGTACCAATCCCAGCTAACGTCGTTTTCGTAAATGCCTCCGGATAGGCGGTACCTCTTCGGAGCGGGAGTTTCGAGTTCCGGGACTACTCGGGGTGGTGAGGCGGTAGGTAACTACGGTTCCTTCCCGTGAGCATGCGTCATCGAATCGGATGATGATGAGGGTGGCGTTGACATTCCTACAGGTAAGCCGTGTACGCGCGCGCGTATGAGTGAAAGAGGTAAAGAGATAAGATTACAAGACTACACAAACCTATGCAGTGCGTATCATTATAACTAATGGGTCGTCGCGGTTATAGTCTAGTATGCATGCAGCTTCTAGTTCGCTATAACCAATGGCTCTGATACCAATCTGTCACACCCTCAAAATCCACTAACGGAGTTTTACCGTCAGAGGGTGTGAACTGGCAGGATCGGAATCATCAGTTATAATCAAACCATAAAATAAAGTTTCAAAACCATGAAAACGTTTACGAGTAATTAAATGCGGAAGCGTAAAAACCTTTAATCAAAAGTTGCGTCACGCAGGACGACTTAAAACCAAAGATAACTGTTAAAACAAGTTTGCATAGTTAAAAGTTTATCACACAATGCATGTTCCTAAACTGCGCGCCCGCCTCGGCTACCTGAGAATAACATACTAAAAGTGTTAACACAAGGTTGGTGAGTTCACAAGTTATATAAAATAAATCGTTTAGCGTTTGCGTTCAGCGTTTTACGTTAAGTGTCTTGCGTAACCACGTTACGGCGTTTAAGCGTTTTGCGTAACCACGTTACGGCGTTTAAGCGTTTTGCGTAACCACGTTACGGCGTTTTGCGTTACCAGATAGTGTTATGTCAAATTATATATCGATAGGTAGCTAGTCTATACAACAAGTATTACTAAGTGTTCGACACCGAAGCTGACTCGTTTAGTAAGTGCCTTGTCACCAGGTCCTCCAGACCATGGTACGTGTTAGCCAAAATTACACCCGCTCGACCTCCAGTCGAGTTTAGCGTTGGGTGGGGTTTGTCAAACCCAGTAGTACTACTCAACAGTGACTCGCTATTCAAAATATTAACCGGTTCGATGTGTAGGACTTCAATTGTTTCGTTTGCCACTTAGCCTTTACAAGTGATATATAATTTACTAACAAAATCTTAAAAATGCGTTGTGGAGTATGTTATCTCCCCCAAAAGAAAAGCGTTTAAAACAGTTTAAAAGGGGGAAAGTGAAACTCACTGTTTGCGAAGAATTTCCCAAAATAATCACCAAGATGCGCGTCACCGAAAAACTCTCTCTAACGTTCTAAAACAACAAAGAGATTTTTCTAAGTGTCGGAATATTATCGAGTCTCTAGACCCGGCACATAATACCTATGCACATAACATGTTTCGTGTTTCGCTCGTGAATCGTGTGTGACTTTAACAAGTGTTTTTGTGACACATCACATGTGTAAGCAATCATATACGTGTCATGTATTCATAATGTACATTACTAGCAATTTTTCCCGTAAGGGCATTTTGGTCAACAAATAACAATTAACTAGCCATTATTCCCCATAAGGGCAATTTGGTCAAATCATGGCAATCAATTAGCAACTATTCCCCGCAAGGGTATTTTGGTCAAAACATAACAATTATATAACAAATATCATATTTCATGCATTTTTACACAACTCAGCAGCTAGTTTCACCGAGACAGAAATCCCACTAGAAAGATTGTACTATTTCACCGATCATAGCATCTCAATTAATTTACCAAAAATCATCACAGAAGCACATATGTCTTAGGTTTCCAGAACATATTTTATTACATTTTTATTCCTCATAGTTTTCTCACAATCATCAAATCATCACAGCAAACTCATAACAGTCAGATTCATGCACAACAGAATGTTATTTGCAATTCCCGTTAAACGAAAAATCCAATAAATGCAAGACCACTTGGGTTTGGTTCCTATCAATGAGTCAACCTCCAGAAGTGGAACCAACCCAATTGGTCTCGTAGTTCATGAGATATAACATTTACAACATAACCTAACAGCAGGTCTAACAGCTCAGCTTTGCACAACGTTTTTGTAAAATCATAAAAGTTAACTTCTACTTATCCAAAAATTACAAATTTATACTTTATAGAAACTAGACTCAACCTAGTTTACTGCAGTACCAATAATCTCAACCAATTTTCACGTTTACACTTCGTTACAGTCACTTAAACATCATATACACATTCCGTCCAGAAACTGTTTGCATCCAAACTCAACATAATAACAATCTATGAACTATCATGCATCCATATAACCCTCTAGACCCATAAACACCATCCATGCACATCAATTTCACATTACATACAAGATTAGGGTTTGTGTTTGAACTCAAATCAAAGACACAACAATCACCATACAACAAGATTCAATCTAGTTATCAAATCATCATCCAAATAATAACAATCATATTAGCTATATACATGAACAAAATCGGCAGCCTAGGGTTTGTTAATAACCCAACAAACATCAAAATCAATCAACAAGAATGTAAAGGATAATCAATGATACCTTCCTAGCACCTAGTTCTTGGATTAAACACTTGATTTCTTGATGTATGTGTGTGTGGAAGTGGACGGCGGCAAGGATGCAAAGGGAAGGGGGGGCCGATCGGGTTGGGAATAATAATAATAATAGTTAGGGTTTTATTTTTCAGGTTATATTTATAGACACACAAGTTACACTCAAGTCCCTCTACTTCCAAGTGTTGTTTTTCTAGCCTAACTAACTTGTTTTCGTCTTGAGTTAACGTTTATAACCATGTTATCACATAAGTCTAACACATAATTATCACATAATTACTGTTTTGACGTTTTTCGTTTATTTATCAATCGTTTGCGTCAACTCGTTTGCGTTTCGGTGCAAATCCCGAAAGACTACACATGTAGTAAGTGTTAAGCGTCATTTAAACCCTAGTTTAAATGCAATGAAGTGTGCGTTATAGATTCAGTGATCTTAAGTTTGAATTGACGGATTCAATGATCTTAAGTTTGAATTGACGGAGTTGAGTTAACGGAGTTAACCTGAAATTGACGATTGTCACAGTTCACATCCCTAGTGTCCATAGAAAGAGCTTGGATTGCATCTGCTAGTTGAGTGGGCTGAAGTGGATCAACTTCAGCGAGATGGGCTTGGGCCTGCTGGTTATTAGAGGCTTGTTGGGTAGAATTTGTAATATTGGGCCGATAAGAAGCTGGCCTTTGCTGCCAAGGTTTTGCCCACCCCTATGTTGGGTATGGACAAGGCGGAGCCCAATAAGGTGGAGGGGCCCAATAAGGATATGAAGGATAAGATGCTCGTGGTGGGGGGTTGGGTCGGGTAGTGCTGGGAATGGTTTTGACTTGGGGCACCCTGGTTGGTTTTGTTATAACGGTTATTGTCATGGCGAGAACCGGTGGAACGACGAGGTTGGGTGTCGCGGTTTGGTGGCTCGGATGCAACAACGGCTGCCACAACCGGGGTTAGAGACATGGTTTCGCGAGCCGCGATTCTTCTAGCCTCAGATTGGAGATGTTCGATAGCATTGTCCCATGGGGGAAGAGAGTGGTTGAGAGTAGATCCGATAACATCGTACTCTCGAGGAAAACCACGAACCAAATAGATGATCCGTTGGGTGTTGTTGATTGGGCAATCAACAGCCGTGAGTTGATCCGCGAGTTAACGGACTCGTTGGCAATATGCTTCAAGGGAGGGCATGGCGGCAAGAGTCAAATTGGTAAGTTCGTGTTGAAGCGCCGCGGCCCGAGAACCCTTGTTGTTAAGGAACATATTCTCTACCCGCTTCCAGGCCTCGTAGGTGGTAGATTGATCAACCAAAACCTGATCGAAAAGTTTGTCCGAAAATCTCCCGTATATCCATTGTAAGACTATAGCATCAATCTTTTTCCAAGCGAGGTACTCGGTGGATGTGACATCCGGGGCCGACGAACCGTCGATGTGTTGGAGCACATCGAACCCCATGGCATGGAGCTTAAAGAGTTTCACCCATGAATGGTATGAAAGTTTTTCGCCATCGAGAGTACGGATTCGTTGTTGGATATTAGTGATAGTATAGGCAGGATGAAGGGAGGTTGGTTTTGGGTCTGATTTGTCGGCCATGAGGACGGGGCAGAGAGTTGTTGATTAGGAAGAATAAACAAGGAGAAGGCAATGGTATGATACCATGTAAGAATTAATATTCTTTGTTGATCTTCTCCATAATAGTGCAATGTATAAATAGTACAATAGAAAGAGAGATTACAGGACATAACTAAGGTAATACAATCATTCCTAATAAATATAAACACCCTAATAATTACAAAGATATACTAATAACAGTGACAACTAATTATTGGTTAATAGGGCCATGGTTGTATTTTTTTACTTCTATTTGACTTTTTTTATTAAAAGAGTTTCTGCAGCAATAGGTGTTTTGAACATTAATTGTAAATACAATTCATTAGTTATAATTCTTTTCTTTTTTTTATTTTTTAAAGACAAACATTGTATCTCTGTATTAACTTTTGAATACCAATTTACTTTTTGTTTGAAATTTAACTCAATTCCTCTCATTTAAAATACTTGCATTTCTACCATGCAGGCTAGTCCCACAATAACATATAATCTAATCGTCTTAAAATAAGGAAATAGACTTTTATGTCACCTATTCATGAAAATAGGTTTTCGGGAAAACATGTTTATATCATCCATTGTCCATTGATTGGAGAACTCGTTTGTCTCGTAAGGGTTTCTCTTTAAATTGATAGAGTAGTTAAGATAGCTAGTTCAAAAGCTATGTACGTTGATTTGAAACTAAAAGTTAATTATGGAACTTCATAAACTTAATTTATATAAACACTCTTTATGTCGGAGCATTAGAGTATTTGTCGAATCATATTGAATCTTCTCGGTCAGTAAAAACTTACGTGCATTAGCGTTCAAACTCTATCCTTCATTGTTGTTTGACTTGAACCGAATAATTATTGACTTTGTTTGTAGGTTTAGAAATTAGGACTATTTCGGGAGTACGTTCACATCACGATGCTTTAGCTTAGAGCTTGTATATGATAACTCACCTGAAATTCGAATGTCCTATAATATCCTGAGCTTAGAGCTTGTATATGATAACTCACCTGAAATTCGAATGTCCTATAATATCCTGATACAATTAGCTTACCTAAAAAGTTGTATATTAGTGTTCTATGATATTCTATCACCATAACTTCACGTCTTCTTTTTGAAAGGCCACCGTAAGTTAACCTGGTGAACCTTGTCTAATTCGACTAGACTTTTTTTTAAACTAATTTTTTTAATATATTTCACGTCATGTCTCAAGTGAGACAAGAACCCATAACCGGTGTATTTGTAAGGATGACCGGTATACACCCCTCATACCAATGAGGGTCCGACGTGAAGCGGACATGGAAGCCCTGTCAGCACGTGAGACCCTTCAAACACCGCCCCGGCCTCCCTCACGTCACGTGTGCTGGGGTCTGCGTGAGGCTGGTAAGTCAGGTTACACGATCAATTTCTTTTTTTTCTTCTTTTCCTTTTTTGGTTTGAACTATATTAAGAGGTAGAAGCCCGGTAGCTTTTGATGGTGTGCGGTGTCTTGGTTTTGATGGTGGGCACTGGCTGGATTTTTTATGGTGGTAGGTAGGGTTGTCACTTTTACCCGATACCCAACCCGAAAAAATCCGCACCCAAGTAACCCGACTCGAAGAACCCGAACCGAGAAAAGACTAACCCGAACCCGAACCGAAGTAATTCGGGTTGGTTTATGGGTTTGATTTATAAGATTTTGGTCAACGCGAAAAACCCGAATAAACTTTTAGTTTTGAAATTAAATATATTTGTGTGTATGATTGGCTAAGCCTTGGCCACTAAAGTTATCAGAATCTAGCTCTAATCGACTGTTGTCATTCTAACTATTATGAATCGATTGCTTATTATTAATTTATGTTTTCTGTTTATTACTAATAGAAACCGTAATCGAAAAATCAAATCACCCATGATTGAATATGATTATGGTTCAAGTTAGTTTTACTCTTCTTTTGAATTGTTTTTTCAAGTTTGGTTAGTTTATTATTTAATTATTTGTGTTATAAGGAAAGAAAAATATGTTGTTTAACTTTAACATTGTCGTTTTTAATTTTTTTTTTATTTTGTGTGTTTTTTTTCTATGATATTCGAAACCCGATTAACCTAACCTGAATTACCCGAACCCAAAAAACTCGTGAAAGATTTGGGTTGATTTCGGGTCAAGTTTTAAAACTTTGAAACCCGAAGAACCCGAAACCCAAAAAACGAACCTTAAGAACACCCTAATGATAGGTTGAGGCTAGGTTGAAGATGGTGAGAATGGTTTTTAGGTTGAAGGTGGGTTAGGTGGAATGGATGAGTTTTATATAGTTTTTCTTATATGCTTTTAAAATTAATGATTATATATTTACTAATATTCTATATTAAGTTTAAATATATTTTATAAATATATGCATTTTCATTTATTAATAAATATATAAATTTAAATAAATAAAAGTAGAAAATGATGAATAATGGAGAAGGGTGTATACCTCTAGGTTGAAAGGTGTTGAAGGGTAGCGTTGAATGATTGGAGGAAAGCTGACATGAGGCATACATGGCGAGTGAGAGAAATGGTGTTTAGGGTATACACCCCGTTAGTTTAAGACATACCCATTTACTACATGACTAACAAAATGTTAATTAAAACAAATTTATGTTTCAATAAATATGTAACAAGACCTAACATGCAATCAACCTAACAAGCTATATAATGTATACGTTATAACTTTAATTAAATCTATGCGTAAGATTAACGTAATGATATATCGTGAAAGATCTTGAAAATATCACGATATATCTCATAAGTAATTTTTACACTTATGGATGAAAAAAACCCAAACCTAACAAGAAAAATTGAAACATCGATGCCCGGTATCAAATGAGAAATTGGGTATGAGATCAATCAAAAAATTGTTGGAATTAGGTATGGGTGTGTTAGATGATTGCCGACCCAATTACCCAAAACCATGTACTTGTTTATGCGAGCCATGTGTGCGAAATCTATTAATTGTAAATTTTGTTATTTCCCTCTACTCCTAACTAGTAACTGTAGGAACTTGATCCTGATCATGCTAAACATCATGTACGTAGAATCGTAATGATTAGGACCGAAACGATTATATTTACTATACGATATGATATAGCGGGAATATATCATAAAGCAGCTACAACACAAACACTCATAATATTCAGTATATCGATCTCACAATGAAAGTACAAACTGAATTTCAACTGTTACAACTGATCAAAACTAAACATGAAATCACTATATATAGATGAACAGTATCACGTATAAGTTTGAGGCTCCGTATAAGCTTATACGGGCGTATAAGCTTATACGTCCTTGACTACACATTCCACTTTACAAGTTTTCATCTATTGACAATTTAGCCCTTATCAAACATACAAATAACATTATAAGCCCACTAGACCTAGCATTAATGCTCTAACAAACTCCCCCTTGGATATTGCTAGGTCTCTAATCAATCTCAAAAACTCTTTTCCAATATTCCTTCATAGTTTCCTCGAACGACGGCTTTGTAGACTTTTTCTGAGAAGTAGGCCTGGAAACACCCATGTCTTTGTATTGAAATTTGTTCCAAAAAGCCTCAGTAACTCGATCATTAATCATAGATACACGTTCAACTTCAATATTCTCATGTTCATCACTAACCGCTCTCCAATTCGTCTCCCAAGCTCTACCAGAATGTATCTTCTTGTCATAGCACAAATCCACAACCTTGTGAAACTGGTTGGCTTGAATCTTCACACTCTCATCATTACACATAATTTTATTGACATGTAATATCTCAATATCTTTCCACAAGTAATTAATTAACCACATCGGATCATAAACTCTTATCACATCATACTTTTCTTTCCCCCGATCCAAATATATGCTCGCTTCACCTGTCAACGCTAGATAAGACCAACACAGGAAGTAAGGATGAAAATCCTGTTCCATTGGGTACAATGGGATAATGCGAACCGAATTAGGCCTTGTATATCTCAAAGTTCTGATCAACTCCCCCTCAGGATTTTTACGTTTTCTATATTTGAACACCTTAGGCTTTTGAGGTGTCCATTTCTTGAACCCACATTTCGCTTCATTGACCATAAATCTCCAAATGAAATCCACCGGACCACTCTTCGGTTTATACAACAGATCATAATGCATGCAAATGTCATACGCATCGTACCATGGTAAACTTTTCAATTTCATCAAATTATCGAAGTATTTCACTCCAAATAACTTTCTAATACCAATCTTCTTGATTTTTCTTAGATAAGCAATGCTCAAACACTTACCCATTGCAGTATCCACTCTAGTCTTTTTGTAATACTTCACAGGATTATTGAAAACTTGTTTTGGAATATCAACTTGATCAGGAAATCAATTTTTAGTTTCATCTTCACTAACCTTTTTGGCTTGCTTGCTCGGATATGGCTCCATCTCAATTTCCTCATCGAATACTTCATTAAACGTATCAAAATCTTCTTCATCACCAACATACTTGACTACTTTAGGTTGATCCATAAACTCGACATCAGTGTTTAATAAATCAGCATCAATTTCGGGTTCTGGAATATCTTTCTCAAAATCAAATGCCAAGTCATCCATTGAAGCATCCAACATATTTTCTAATTCAGACTTATCGACTGGAATCTCCCCTTCTTCCAGTTCCTCAACCATACTTGAAATTCGAACATTAGAAGTTACCAACTCTTCTAATTCCTCCACTGTTTTGTCAGTCGGTGCTTTATCAGATTTTGACAACTGTGATGGATCATCTTTTTAAGTCACAACCCGCAGGTTCAAATTTCTTATTAGACTTCCCAGTAACCGAACCAGCACCACCTTGCGGTGTGTTGTCATCATCTAAATAATCATCAGTATCACCAAAATCCAGCATATCATTATCTTCTTTATCCTCCTCTTTTCCTCAACAGTCTTATCATCTTCAACAATAATCGGCTATTCAGTAGGTTCAACGACTTGTTCAAGAACCTGAACCTCTACATGGCTAGATTCACCAGCTTGCACAGAAGCTTCAACCACCTTTTCAATAATCGGCTCTTCTGTTTTTGACTTACCTTTATAAGCAGATTTATCCAAATCATATTCAACATGAAATGAAGCTTCAGCTACTCCTATATCCCCACCATATACTCTTTCAACCACCGTATTACCAGCTTCAGTTCGATCAACTTCAGAATTTAAACGTATTCCCAACTTCTGCTCAATTATAACAAAATACTTCATGTGTTCCACGAGCAGATCATCAGATAGTTTCCTCTTTCGTTCGCTCTCGTCCAACCTCTTCTTAATTCCAATGTTATCAGCACGAAGACGAATATTTTCATCAACCAAACTATCAATTCTCACCTCTTGATTAGCAACTTTCTCCTTCAATATCTCAACATCTCCTTTCGACGGTCCATGTATTTGTAGAAATACGTCTGAAAAAGATTTTTGTGACAAATTAGGATCAACAACATTGGGATCAACTTTAGGTGTTTCCTGGTGTACATCTTCATGGACTTTCGGAGTAAACTTTGTTGTTTTTAACAAACGATCAATGGTGTCATGTAAATTCACCTCGAAAGTTGGTGTCTCCTCATATTCTAGTACTTTAATTACCTCAGGAGTTTTATCAACAGACACTCCTTGGCCATCTTGCTCATCAGATTCATCAACTAAGCATCGATCAATCACAGACCTCTTGACCATATGTTTTACACGTCATTTCTTCTTTGATTGACTCACTTCTTGAACATACGATTCATCATCATCTCCAGACTTTTTCTTAGTTCTTCTTTCCTTTAAGAAAATCATGCAATCCCCGAGGATCAGTTAATAAATTCTTAGGAATTTCCCTATCAGATTCAGTATCCTCATCATCACTAGAGTTTTCAACAGTAGGGTCTTGTGTAGCTTGAACTAGTTCTTCAACACAGGAACTGGAGGTGTAACAACCTCAGTTTTCACTGCACGCTTGCGTTTCTTTTTACTCTTTTGAGACCCTTCAGCGGCGTTAGCATCTTCAGATTTAACAAACCACTTTCCTCCTAAAGCAACAAACCCTTGCATTCCCACTTTTTCATTTTCTCTTTCTGAATCACTCTCATCCTTCGTCCACTGATTATTAGTTGGAGCCACATAATCAGCATTCAACAAATGTCCAAACAAAGATCTGAATTTTGGAATTTGATCTTCATCTTTGTTCTTTTAAGTCTTGAGCTTAGCACAAATAGAGCCCGACATATGTGCAAGCTTCATCACTTCACCAGACTTATCAATACCCGAAAATTGATGGTTAATAATCAGTTGAATGAATCTCGGGTACATCAACCGTTTGTTGTTGTTGAAATACAGCTTCATATGCTCAAAGAAAATATTTGAAAAGTTATACTTCAAATTCAAGCTCAGAGCAGTCATCATATGTAACATCGTGAATATATAGGGTCAAAAATACCAAGTTCCAAAAGTCCAAGGACCAAAAATGAAAATTCTGTTTTCATGTCCCGTCGCGATACGCGACGAATCAAAAAGCAAGACCATCGCGTATCGCTAAAGGCCTGTTTACAAACTCAAGAAAATGGGCGGCTGGCGATACGCAATGGCACAAGCCCCAACGTCATTGCGTATCGCGATGACGTGGTCTGAAAAGAACGACACATGTCCCGCCACGTGTCCATACGTGGTACATTATCCGTCACGTGTCACCACGTGGCACTACGTCCGTCACTTGGCGCCATGTGGCAATCCTATTGATGACTGGCTATACCTATGTCGCGATACGCGACGGGGTATTCATCAAGCCATCGCGTATCGCGAAGGGTTTGTTGATCATCCTAAAAATTGAGGTCTTCAGCCCTCATTCTCACTCACCCACACTTCACAGCTCCTCACTCTCTCTAAAACATACTTTCTCACTCTATAAATCATCTCGATAAACATGCCAAGTTTCCTCGATTTCCGTGCCCTAAACCGACGATATCCCGAGGTGCCGACGACATTATCTTAAAGTCCGAGCCATTCCGAGACGACCCGAAGCCCCGCGTCGATTAGCATGCCGACGAGTATTGAAGACCGACGAACATCGTTTTGCGTGCCAGGAGGTGTTGATCAAGGGAAGCACGAGAAAAGTAAAGACGTTGAAGTGCTGCTCGATTGTCTAGGGTTTTATAAGCCAATCAAGGTTGGCATAATGCCCGATTAAAATAATAATAAAGTATCAAAAATGCTTAAAACCCTAAGTCGAGAATATACTCGATACCTCGAATAAATATAAAAAATATATTAAAGAAATATAAAAGAAAGATATATATATATATATATATATAAAGTGATTCTTTGTATAAATGTTATTTAAGTTTATTATTATTATTATTATTATTATTATTATTCTTAAGAAAAGGAAAGTATACATTTCTTCAAAAAGAAGAAACATAGTATTTTAAGAAAAGTAAAACAAGTAAAATTAGAGGTTTAACTTGTAAAGAAAAAGAAAGTATATTTTAAACTAAAGGTTTAAATAAAGAAAAGTATTTGAACTAAAGGTTCATAAAAGAAAATATAATCGAGGTAAAGATTATACAAAACAAGACTAAAGGTCTTAAGCCGGATTAAAGATCTGGTATTAATAAAAGTTTATACTCGTACTATAGGTGCGAGATAGCAAAGAAAGGAAAGGACCGATCAGTGTATTGAAGCAGATCCTTTGAAAAGGTGAATACGCCCAACTTTATAAAACTTATATTAAATGTGTCAAACAAATTGATTACATGAGATTACGTATCTCTAAAACATTATAAACAAATGTAATCGCTAGCCCTCAGGCTGTCGTGTACGTTTGTTTGGTTTCTTACATATGCGGTAAAAAGTCGGTGGGCATACCGCGCCACACTTGGTCATGAGCCTCCGCCACGATGGGTCGGACCTAAGTTATGTCCGAGTGAGGGTGATCATGTGTATACGTATGGTACCTAAGTAATGTCGAACACTGCGGTGTTTGCTGAGTGGTTTGTGTAGAACTTAAGTTTATAATTATGTTTTTTTTAAAACTTGATTATTAGCCACGATGGGCCGGACCTAACTTATGTCTCGAGCGGTAATCAAGTAAAGAAAATAGTTTTACACGTCAGCTTATTCACCAGCATGTATTGCTGACGTATTTTCTAAACATTTTGCAAGTAATCAAGATTAGGAGCTTGGAATGCTCTAAGTGCTTTGTTATCCGATGGATCGGATAAAACTTGTTTTGTTAAAATCTATAAAGAAATGTAACAATAACCTAAACAAGCAAATATTTCTTTTGAAAACTTTGGTGAGAATTTTATACCTCGTCTTTTGGAAACCACTTAAATATAATGTAATTATTATTATTTCCGCTGTAAACCTCTGATTTTCTTTATTAAATTACAATTGTGGTACCCACATATGTTTCATACGCCAAGGCCGTGGTTTGGGGTGTGACAAGTGTTGGTATCAAAGCCATCGATCTTAGCGAATTTGATATTAATAATGCCTAAGCTTCGATCCAAGTGAATAGGAAAAATATTTTGTTTCTTGTTTATTTAAATAGGGATAAGATAGGCTGGTAACATTTTCTATCCCTCCTCAATCTAAACCACCCTTAGATGGTCTTTCAAGAAGATAATGGAAGGCATGAGTGATGCAAGGAAGGCTGGATATCCCGAACCCCTACCAAAGGACAATATGAGTGAGAACTATTAAGAAGACTTCTTCAACCAAGATCACCCGATCGACCGACCCACACCGATATACTTTCCCGGAACTGAACAATGTCCGATTAACTTACCCGATGATCCACCGATGCAAAGAAACGATCCCCCAAGACACTCAAGTTATCATCCATAAAGTATACTGATGTATCATTCGTCCGACATCCCGACGTATCATCCGTCCGACGTCCCGACGTATCACCCTTCTGACATCGTGGTATATCTATCACCCAATCCTCATCCGTCATATGCATTTCTCTCAAACAAGAAAATCAAGGAGGACCCCGAGTCTGATTCGTCTGATTGGATGCAATGCCACACCGACCAAAGAAGATGGCAAACCGGAACTTCTGCTTTCAACTCAGTTGACTCTCACCCCAATTCTTACAATGGACTATCCCAAAAGCCGAAGATGAAGGTTATGATTCCGTACGAGAGTTATCTTCTACATCCTATAGTGTATTGGACTGCAAAGTTAATGGAGGAAGTAGACCCCGAAGAGGAGGAAGATCCGGAAGAGGAGGAAAACCCCGAGGAAGAATCTGATGAAGAAGTCACTACTGCGGTAACAATTCTAATTGAGGAACCAACAAGTTGTGACTGTCCACCAAATCAAGGATGTCTACAACCATTCTTGCACAAGAGCCCAAGCTATGGATCCGTAGACCCTTACATGCAATAACTTCAAGAACTCAAGAACAAGTCACTACCAAGTTTCCCACCATATCAAGGCAACATTCCGTCAGTCGAAAAACAAGCGAATGAGACCCATCAACAAAATGAAGCAGCTGAAGCCTTCTTCAACTATCCGTCTGAAATTACCTTGTTACCGTATCCCAAGAACCATTATGATATTGTTATAACGTGATCTGCCACCTCGGTATGGATATCCGAATGAGATCCCGCAATTTCAAGAAGAGCACCTTGATAGGGCCTTGCACGAGACCGATGATCTAAGAAAGAAGGTAGCTGTTGATGGAGCCAAGAAGAAGAATATAGGAGATACGTTTCTTCGTAAATGCAATAAGATGACCAATATGGTGAAAAAGTTCATGAAGGATTATGAATAGGGTTAAGTGATGTGTGGATGTTGTGATGTGTGTTTTAATATGATTGTAATATGGATACAGAAATATATACATCAAGTAATGATGTATATATAAGTATGTGATGTAATAATATATATATCCTTTATGATATATATATATATATATATGTGTGTGTGTGTGTTTAATAAATTAATAAATAAAATGTGTGATTAAGAAAATATCGTAATTTAAATTTCAGTATGTCGAATCAAAGTAACGCGGAAGCTTCTTGAAAGGATGTAGAAAACCGTAAAGATAAAGAAAAAGAAAAAGAACAAATTCCTGAAAAGTATATGAATCAAATACAAATGATGATAAAAGAATCCGTGAGAGCCGAATCTCACATTAGAACTCAATCTAGGCAAACTCACTCTACTGAACCATATCGAAAATCCGTTAAATCCAAAACCCTTCTTAATCCATCACATCTCGAAGAAAGTGTCCACGAATCAAACGTTGATGGCTGCATAAAACAAAAGTTTAAGAAATTAAAAATCGAAAGCTGCTCCTTTAAAGACTTCAAAAACTTTGGACCGAAAGAATTCTATGGTGAAAAAGGAACCATTGCTACGCTAAAGTGGTTAGAAGAAATGGAGTCGATCGTAATTATAAGCAAATGATCCGAGCAAGAGAAGATACAATATTCGGCTCAAATTTTCGAAGGCTAAGCGTTAGAATGGTGGAATAATCTCATCATAAGCAATGGAAAGCAAGTATTGTACAACTTGATGTGGGAAGAGTTCAAGGAGATGATGCTGGCGAAGTTCTGTCCGATGCACGAGACTGATCAAATCCAAACAAAATTCCTTAGTCATAAAGTCCTAGGAACGAACCTCCGTGAATATAACACAAAATTCCATGAATACTGCCGACTTGTGCCCCAGCCGGTGACCCCTGAGTCCAGAAAAAAGTTACACGATACATTTGGGGACTTCCGCGGGAAATCCGCGACATGGTAAGGTCTCACTTGCCTCAAACCGCCGACTCAGCGTTGGAATTGGCTGGTTACTTAATGAGTGGTATGATCCGTAACAAAGAAGAAGATAAGAAAGTGGTGCCAACTCACGACCACAAGAAGACCGGTGGAAACGCCCGATTCAAGGGTAAGGGTGTGGAACAACGCAAATTTGGAACCTACTCCAACTACACCCAATGCAAGTTTTGTAAAAAGTACCACAAAGGCCGATGCCACTTTGCTCCGTCTTCGACTACAACTGTTTGCGACTCGTGTCACAAACCCGGCCACGCAACGACCGATTGTTGGAAGAAGACGATGACTTGCTATAATTGCAAGGAAATGGGACATTTAAGATTAGAGTGCCCCAAGAACAAACCCGCTGCTGGTGGTGCGGCTGGAAGTGGCCAAAGAAACGAAGTAAAGAAAGGAAATGCAAGTCTTCGTTCTTGACACCAAAAAGGCGGCCGACATGCCGGAAACCATCACCGGTACGTTCCTAGTTAACGACACATATGCTAGAGTTTTGTTTGATTCAGATGCCAACTTAAGTTTCATAGATTATAGTTTTTGTAGTCTATTAAACAAACCTTTAACAAAACTAAATGAAACTCTAAGCGTCTAGACCGCTAGTGGTGAAATTGTTAAAATCTCCGAAGCTCTAGAAAACGTAAAAATCTTATTAGCTGGATACATTCTGCCTATTCAATTGTTACCAATGACTCTTGCTGGTTTTGACATTGTACTTGGTATGGATTGGTTATCCAACAACCATGCTCGTATCATTTGCAGTAGTAAAACCGTTGAATTTCGAGCTCTTGATAAACGAACCATTCGAATTGAAGGGGACAACGACGCTGGCCAAGTTAGCATAATCTCTATGATAAGGGCTAACAAATGTTTAAATCAAGGATGCTTAGCATTCATGGCCTACGTCACCGAAGAATCTAAACCAAAGGAGATAAAGGACGTACCTACTGTCTCCAAATTTTCCGATGTCTTTCCCGACGAACTTCCTGATATTCCTCACGATAGATAAGTCGAATTTAGGGTTGATCTCATGTCTGGAACCGCACCAATTGCCAAAGATCCATACCGCTTAGCACCAACCAAGATGAAAGAGTTAAAGAAACAACTTGACGAGCTACTCGAGAAGGGTTTCATCCACCCAAGTTCATCACCGTGGGGAGCGCCAATTCTCTTCGTAAAAAAGAAAGATGGATCCATGCGCATGTGTATCGACTAAAGAACCATTAAAAAAGTCACCATCAAGAATCGATATCCACTCCCTCGAATCGACGATCTTTTCGACCAACTCCAAGGTGCAAGTTATTTCTTAAAAATTGATTTGCGTATTGGATATCATCAACTCAAAGATCAATCCGAAGACATTCCAAAAACCGCTTTACGAACAAGGTATGGACATTATGAGTTCATGGTCATGCCGTTTGGTCTCACTAATGCCCCAACCGCGTTTATGGACATCATGAACCGAATCTGTAAACCTTGCTTGGATAAATTTGTTATCGTATTCATCGGCGACATACTCATTCATTCAAAGTAAAAGGAAAAACATGTTTTGCATCTCCGAACCTTAATTGAATTACTTAGAACTCAGAGATTGTACACTAAGTTCTCAAAATGCAAATTTTGGCTTCACGAAGTACAATTTCTTGGACACATCATAAACGTGAACGGAATTCAAGTCGATCCCGCAAAGATTGAAGCTATCTCTAAGTGGGAGATTCCAAGGTCGTCAACCGAGATATGTAGTTTCTTAGGTTTGGCCGGCTATTATTGAAGGTTCATTGAAAATTTCTCTCGAATCGATGTTCCCCTGTCTTCTTTGACTTGTAAAAATATTAAGTATGAATGGGGAACCAAACAACAAGAGGCGTTCGATATACTCAAACAGATGCTTACCCAAGAACCTATATTGGCCTTTCCAGAAGGAACCGATGATTTTGTAATCTTTTGTGACGCGTCTCATTCCGGTTTGGGATGCGTACTAATGCAACGAAAGAAAGTAATCGCTTACGCCTCTCGTCAACTAAAGCTACACGAAAAGAAGTACACAACTCACGATCTAGAGTTAGGCGCCATAATCTTTGCCTTAAAGGTATGGAGACACTATCTCTATGGAGTCAAGTTTATCGTGTATACCGATCATAAAAGTCTTAAACACATCTTCGAGCAAAAATAACTCAAAATATGCGTCAAAGGCGATGGATGGAAACTCTAAATGACTACGACTATGAAATCGTCTATCACTAGGGTAAAGCCAACGTTGTGGCCGATGCCTTGAGTCGTAAGGAACATGAAAAGCAAAAAGAGTTCAAGCACTACGACTAGAACTCCGAGTAGATTTGGTCGAGCAAATTAAATCCGCTAATGTCCAAGCAATCAATGAAAACAAGATCTCCGACGATAAACGTAACAGCACCATTGACTCGCTAGTCAAGGGTGACGATGGTATACATAGAATGGGAAACTGGATTTGGGTATCAATCATTGGGGACTAGCGTGAAAAGATTATGAACGAAGCTCACAAGTCCAAATACATGATGCACCCCGGTAGTGACAAGATGAACCAAAATCATAAGCCATACTACTGGTGGAACGGAATGAAAAAGGACATCTCTTTGTATGTTGCAAAATGTCTGACGTGTTTGAAAGTCAAAGTCGAACATCAAAAGCCCTCAGGATTGCTTCAACAACCCAAACTCCCGGCTTGGAAATGGGAATTTGTAACACCCCGGCCTCTCGTACCACCAATATTGTTCGCTTTGCCCCCGATGGGTTGCCCATCTGGGAACTCACGACTTTGTTTTTGGTTGCTCAGGTAGAGACTTCCCAGGTGGTCACCCATCCTAGTACTACTTCCACCTAAGCGCGCTTAACCGTGGGTTTTCATGTGCTCCACAGCAAAATAAGCCCAAAACGCGTTGGTGATGTTAAGAGGCAGGACATTACTTATGAACCAAGGATCTCTCTTGTCCACGGCCATTGTGGGATAGCCTAAGAGTGAGACGATGTTGTGTTCGCCAAGGGTGTTACAAACAACCCCCCTTTGGACTCATCGTCCTCGATGAGGCATGTCCCATCATCCTGAGCGGCACAAAAGTGGATCTGATACCACCTGTAACACCCCGGCCTCTCGTACCACCAATATTGTCCTCTTTGCCCCCGATGGGTTGCCCATCCGGGAATTCACGGTTTTGTTTTTGGTTGCCCAAATAGAGACTTCCCAGGTGGTCACCCATCCTAGTACTACTTCCACATAAGTGCGCTTAACCGTGGAGTTTTCATGTGCTCTACAGCCAACTAAGCCCAAAACGCATTGGTGATGTTAAGAGGCAGGACATTACTTATGAACCAAGGATCTCTATTGTCCACGGCCGATGTGGGATAGCCTAAGAGTGGGACGATGTTGTGTTTGCCAAGGGTGTTATAGAATTGATAACCATGGACTTCATCACAAAACTCCCGAAGACCACCTGTCATCATAATGCAATTTGGGTCTTAGTCAAGAGATTAACAAAATCCGCTCACTTCATACATATCAATGAATCATACTCGATGGATTAATTGGCGCGAATATATGTGAACAACATTGTTGCTTTGCATGGAGTGCCCTTGTCAATATCTCTGATCGAGACAGTCGCTTTACGTCTCATTTCTGGAAAAGCTTCCAACAAGCATTAAGCACAAAGTTAAACCTTAGAACCGCCTATCATCCTCAAACCGATGGGCCAAGTGAAAGGACAATTCAAACATTGGAAGATATACTCCGCGCTTGTGTGATAGACTTAGGAGGAAGTTGGGACGACCATCTTCCCCTAATGGAGTTTTCGTACAATAATAGTGATCACACGAGTATTTCAAGACGCACCGTTCAAAGCGTTGTATAGTCGTAAATGTAGAACGCCGGTATGCTGGTCTGAAACCGGAGATAATCAATTGTCTGGTCCGAGATAGTCCAAGAAACCACCGATAAGGTTTTGAAAATCCGCGAACGACTTAAAACGGCGCGAGACCGCCAAAAGAGTTACGCCGATGTCCATCGTAATCCGTTAGAATTCAATACAGGTGATAAAAGTTTCACCATGGAAAGGCGTTGTTCGCTTCAGAAAGAAAGGAAAATTAAGTCCTCGTTTCGTTGGACCCTTCGAAGTAATCGAATGAATTGGTACTGTTGCATACCGTTTGCAACTACCCAAGGAAATGAACGGGATACACGATGTATTCCATGTCTCCAATCTGCGTAAATGTCTAGCCGATGAATATTTGTCGATGCCTATAAAATATGTCAAAATAAATGAAAATCTAAGATTCGTAGAACGACCAATACAAATTGAAGATTCAAAAACAAAAAAACTAAAGAGACGAACGTTGAAAATAATCAAAGTAAAGTGGGACTCACGAAGGGGTCCCAAATACACTTGGGAACTTGAATCCAAAATGTTTAAAACGTATCCCCACTTGTTTTATGAAGCAAATCTCGCAGACGAGATTCATTCCAAGGTGTGAGGATGTAACATCATGAAAATATCGGGTCAAAAATACCAAGTTCCAAAAGTCCAAGGACCAAAAAAGAAAATTTCGTTTTCCTGTCCCGTCGCGATACGCGATGGATCAAAAGGCAAGCCCATCGCATATCGCGAAGGGCCTGTTTACAAACCCAAGAAAATAGGCGGTGGGCGATATGCAACTGCCCAAGCCCCAACGTCATCGCTTATCACGATGACGTGGTCTGACAAGCACGACACGTGTCCCGCCACGTGTCCACACGTGGCACATTATCCGCCATGTGGCGCCACGTGGCAATCCTATTGATGACTGGCCATACTTACCTCGCGATACGCGACGAGGTATTCATCAAGCCATCGCGTATCGCGATGGGTTTGTTGATCATCCTATAAATTTAGGTCTCCAGCCCTCATTCTCAGTCACCCACACTTCACAGCTCCTCTCCCTCTCTCTAAAACATACTTTCTCACTCTAGAAATTATCTCGATAAACGTCCTATGTTTCCTCGATTTCCGTGTCCTAAACCGACGATGTCCCGAAGTACGGACGACATTATATTAAAGTCTGAGCCAATCTAAGACGACCCGAAGTACCGCCTCGATAAGCGTGCCGACGATTATTGAAGACCGACGAACATTTTTTTGCGTGCCAATGAGGTGTTGATCAAGGGAAGCACGAGAAAAGTAAAGACGTCGAAGTGCTGCTCGATTGTCTTGTGTTTTATAAGCCAAACAAGGTTGGCATAATGCCCGATTAAAATAATAATAAAATACTAAAAATGCTTAAAACCCTAAGTCAAGGATATACTCGATACCTCGAATAAATAAAAGAAAATATATTAAAGAAATATAAAAGAAAGAAAGATATATACATATGAGGAAAGTGCATACGGTACTGTCACTCGCCTAAGCTTACACGCCAAACCCTTTAAAACTATGTAGTTTTTATTAAATACCTTAAAAAAGGAAACTAAATATTATGATTTGCTTCCATATTTCATTTGTGTATCACATTCTTGGTGTTTTTCATATTCTTGGGGTATTCATCAAGTCATCGCGTATCGCGATGGGTTTGTTGATCAACCTATAAATTTAGGTCTTCAGCCCTCATTCTCACTCACCCACACTTCACAGCTCCTCTCCCTCTCTCTAAAACATACTTTCTCACTCTAGGAATCATCTCGATAAATGTCCTAAGTTTCCTCGATTTCCGTGCCCTAAACCGATGATATCCCGAAGTACGGATGACATTATCTTAAAGTCTGAGCCAATCCGAGACGACCCGAAGTACCGCCAAGCGTGCCAACGAGTATTGAAGACCGACGAACATCGTTTTGCGTGTGAGGTGTTGATCAAGGGAAGCACGAGAAAAGTAAAGACGTCAAAGTGCTGCTCGATTGTCTAGGGTTTTATAAGCCAATCAAGGTTGGCATAATGCCCGATTAAAATAATAATAAAATATTAAAAATGCTTAAAACCCTAAGTCAAAGATGTACTCGATACCTCGAATAAATAAAAGAAAATATATTAAAGAAATATAAAAGAAAGAAAGATATATACATATGAGGGAAGTGAATACGGTGTTGTCATTCGCCTAAGCTTACACGAAAAACCCTTTAAAACTATGTAGTTTTTATTAAATACCTTAAATAATAAAACTAAATATTACGATTTGCTTCCATATTTCATTCGTGTATCACATTCTTGTTGTTTTTCAATTTCTTTTTTCTGATTTCAACTAAACCTACTTTCCAAGTAAAGTAGAAATTGTAGTATATCTATACACACATGCCCCTCTCTTAAATTTATTTTTTTAATTCAAAAGAAAAAAAACACTAAAACTAAAATTCATGTCCTTGCTCGTTGGTTCATTTATCCCCAGCAAAATACCTTTATCTTTATTCAAGAACAATTTAATAAATTAATCACATTCTAAAATTGCTATTTTGAATCAACATACGAACCTGTTAGGTTAATAATAGAATTGTTTTTTTCAATCAAAATATATAACCGGTTCATTAAGAATCTTAATGGTTCATAAAACGGAACTAATTGATAATGAATACGTCGAGTTCACCTTATTAGTGTGAGAAAGAATAAGAACGAATGTATATGCAGGGGATGAGTGAATGTGGTCTTTTTTTCTTCAGGTTTAGGGGTTTTCAATGGTTTGAGATTAGAATAAGAATAATATTAAGTTTTTAACTGTTTTCAATCTAAACTACGTAGTTTTAAAGGGTTTTGCGTGTAAGTTTATGCGCGTGACATCACCGTATTCACTTTCGCCTATACATATATATATAAATTGATTCTTTGTATAAATGTTATTTAAGTTTATTATTATTATTCTTAAATAATAAGAAAAAGAAAGTATACATTTCTACAAGAAGAAGAAACATAGTGTTTTAAGAAAAGTAAAACAAGTAAAATTAGAGGTTTAACTTGTAAAGAAAAAGAAAGTATATTTTATACTAACTTATGTCTCGAGCGGTAATCAAGTAAAGAAAATAGTTTTACGCGTCAGCTAATTCACCAGCATTTGTTGCTGACGTATTTTCTAAACATTTTGCAGGTAATCAAGATTAGGAGCTTGGAATGTTCGAAGTGATTTGTTATCCGATGGCTCGGATAAAACTTGTTTTGTTAAAATCTATAAAGAAACGTAATAATAATCTAAACAAGTAAATATTTCTTTTGTAAACTTTGGCGAGAATTTTATACCTCGTCTTTTGGAAACTACTTAAATATAATGTAATTATTATTACTTTCCGCTGTAAACCTCTGATTTTTATTAAATTACAATTGTGGTACCAACATATGTGTCATACGCCTAGTACGTGGGTTGGGGTGTGACATCATACACATGATAATCCAGAATCTCCTCGTATCCACCCTTCCTGTGCCAAAAGCAGTGCACAATCACATGAACTAAAAACTTGTAAGGTCTTGAAAGCCCAGTCTTCAAGAACCCTTTGTTCAATTCATTTTGATATCCCATTCTTAGCAAGCAGCCTTTCACCAATCTTTCATCCAAACATGTAGGATCAGTAGAGTTATCCCCAAGTTCCAGAACATCTCGAATAACTTGTTCAGATACGATAATCTCCTTTTTCTTTACCACAGACTTTATATACTCCTCTTTAAGTTTGGCATTGTTCCAGAATTCAGTAAGTAGCTCCTTGATAATAACAGTCCTAGCTGTGATTGCCTTATGGATCCTTGATCTCTCGAAGAATGGTAGGATGACACGAAATGGTTCCATCTTGTTGTCAGAACCATCAAGGAAAGCACAAATATTATGGTTCACGTCAAAATCCTTAGATCTCACCATCTGCACATACACAGTAAGACAAACAAAGAATATGCGAGAAAATTTTAAAATAAAATTTATAAAGAACAACTATACACGTATAACTTCTTAAACGGATAAAGTAATTCAGTGTATAAGGTTTTCAAAATAGATAAGGTACATACACGTATAAGTTTTCACAACGTATACGTTTAGTTATTATGTGTAACATCATCAACATATATCATCAATCAACGTGTAAGATCATCGAACAAATAAGAATTTTAATCTTATACGCCGTATAAGTGACAAAACTTATACGTCAAATAAGTTCAACAAAACTTATGTGTTTGAATAGTCAAGGCTAGGTTAAACATCAATTGAACAAATCAGACTGTAACGGACAAGAAAATATGGACTACTAGGTTCTGAATTACATAGTGAATAACAATCGAAACAAACCCCTATGAATAACAATCAGATTATGTTCAATTAATTCCAAAACACAAATGGTTACTATTCATCGTTAAACACCTATTTCAGATCTATTAAATTAGCTTGATTTTATACCTTGAATGATACTTGCAGTGTGTAAATCAACCACAAGTACACTGAGAAATCAACACACAGATATACGAACAACGAAGTGAACACCGAATCAACGTGTAAGTCTTGAAAGTTATGTGTTTGAACTAATAAATAACACACGGTCGTATAACTTTCTTATATACTCAGGAATTATACGCCCGTATATATTATTTAACTTATACGCCGTATAAGAGTATACCTTATACGCCGTATAATCCAAATAACTTATTTGTCCATATAAGTTCAATTGATTGAAAAATTTAAAAACAAATGTGTTTGAACCAGAAGTAAACATGAGCCCTAGGTGTCACACCCAACCTATGGCGGAAATGCCGGGGCGCGAACTGATTGTCACAGCTCACAAGGTTACTATCATGCAACATTATAAGTTTCAATATCTATTTAATAATTTTCAAATAAAACAAATATAGTTAAGTACATCAAGTATAACGAAATTACAACAATGATTAATTAAGTTTGTATCCTAAAAGCATCTCTACGTGATCTTCATCTTGCTAAACAACCAAGCTGATAACCTGCAAATGCATATAAAATATATATTTTTTTTGTCAACAACACATGTTGAGTGAGTAAAACACCAGTTTAAGACACAACAATAGTAGTATATATAATATATAAAGAAAGATGCAAACTGTTCCTGTGAGATAAATAGTTAAACCAAAGCACATACACAAGCAATCAAACATAAAGAAAGGGCTAAACCGTTGTCATGTGAATGGGCATTGGTTACCAAAAAATGAGGTGTCGGTGAAACCATTGTCAATGCGTCGGACGCCGGCCACTACGACGGTCGTATGAACATACTAGACTGAGAATATGTTGGACCTCTCCGAATGCGGTTCAAATAAAGCAAGTAAGCAAATAGCAAGTTAGGCATAAACTGATATACACACAAGGATTAAACAGTTGCGATTTTGAATACTAGATAATAGATAAATATGATACGATACGCATATGTCCCCAAAAAGGATAAAAATAAGTAAAAAGTGGAGTGATTACTCACCTAATCGAATGAACGAAAAATTAGTGATGAGGTGAGAGAGATGAACCCTTCTGGCAATACCGTCAAGGATTCCTAATTAAATAATATAATATTCAATTAATTATAAATGATATAACATAATTTAATGAGTTTAGATTTTTGATATTATTTGAGTTATATTTGGGATTAGAATGTTATTGATTGATCGATTTATTTCTACGGTTATTGTTATTAGTAAAGAATTCGTTACTTATGCCTCATGAAATGAGCTTATAATTAATTAGTTTAAATATTACCCAAGATGTAATTTACGATAATATGAATATAAGTAAATGGATAATTTTAATAATAATAATAATAATACGTAATTATTCAACCAGTTATTATATATGTAATAATATTGTCTAAATAAGTATATCATAAATTATAAATAAATAGTATATCTTAAATCCCCTACCGACAATACACGATGAAAATATAGTAGTCATTATAATACTTTTATTTAAAGAAAACAACACGCATATATATAATCATACAAATTTTATAAAAACGTTTAAGGACGAGAACCGTCAATAATGGCGTCGGTTTATAGTTAAAATAATATTAATTTGTTATGAAAGTTTACTTATAGAATATACATTTATATATATATATATATATATATATATATTACACTTGAAAAAAATAGATTATCTAGACAAGACGTAATTCTAAGATGTCGGTTTTGATAAGATAATGTTTATTAAATATTATACCATTTTATTTAAAGAAAAACAATATATACATGTATTATACACATAAAATATATACATAAAGATTCATAAGTTGTTTCACGACAAGCTATGTCAAGCAAAACATGTCGGTTGTTGCAAAAATAACGTTTATTTATCATAGGTGTTAGTTAAAAATAAGCAAATCATTAGTTAAATAACAAAAATTATAATTCACAAAAAGGTATGCGTTGGCCGGGGATCGAACTCGCGCCCTGGCCGGCTCACAGACACCAACCTCCACACAAGCAACCAGTTGGGCTAATTGGTCTTTTGAATAAAGATTAAGAAAAGTAATTTAAGTATAGCTGCCCAGTTTAACCCCCATATTCAATATAAACCCTAACTCTTAAATCGATTAAATCTCGTTTTCATTGTTAAATTAAACTTAGGGTTAACGTTGCTGGATCAAAAACGCATTCGTTGTATGTAATTATTACCTAGGAAGATGTTATATAGTAGGATATAACCACGAGGACCCCGACGGCCCTAGACGAACGAATTGTAATCGTTGCAGAAGATTATAAACCAATTGTTTATGCAGTTTCGATCGCGAGATCTTGAGGATGATTTCTGTCAGTTTGATTGTATAATAGAGATCTCTACATCATGTAATCATGAACGGGTTGTGGTAGTTCGTTATAATAAGGAATACTGATCACAAATTGATTGATTAACATAATTATTGATGTCGGTAGGCCGTAATAGGGAATTACAAAACGTATATTGATTCAATTGCCAAATTTGTGACGAGTATTAAGGTCCAAGTCATTGAATTTCGTGTGTACGGGTCCTATAAACAGGAATCGGGTCTAAGAGTTTGGGTCATCATAATATAAAGTTTAATTAAATTTGCAACTTAGTTCCTAAAGTTATTGTGTGGGTACTTAAAGAGTTAGAACTTAGTTTAGGGTTAAATATGTATATTATATCAAAGGTATTTTGATAAAATAGTTAAATAAAATAATCAATAAAAAATATTAATGTCTCGATAAAGGTGATGCTTTGTTGATTAAAATTACCGATAACGAAAACGGGCTGGGTGATCTAAAATGGAAAAACCGAGTTGTTACACTAGGCTTTGAAACCATTTATAAAATTTTGATTTGAAATTTAGAATTTAACAATGTCCAAGTTAATTACCTCGATTAATTCATTAAAACTTTTAAATCCCATTTTTGAATAATCTTGTCAGAAAACAAACTCTCGATTCCGATTCTTAGATATCCAGACCCTAATCACCTTTCACCAAAGTCGAAAATAACTCAGAAAAGTAAAATCTTTTTGGTTTAAAGAAAAAAAAAGCTGTAAACAAGACAAAATAGATCAAACTATGAACAAGTAACAAATAAAATGAAACACATATTTTTGCGAGTTGAGCAAGGAATCATATTTATCAATCCGTTCTTCCATCACGGTTTCCAGTAATATTATGTCTGATGTTAAGTTGGTTATGGATATTGTTGTCCACTTAAAATTTGTAACAAAGGATTCTAAGACATCAGTGATATGATTAAGATTCAATTAAACAAATAATATCAGAACATGATCAGTTTCTAATCTTGATTCAGGCTTGTTAAGGCATAGAATTTATGCTGAGGATCCTCTATCCTCAAGTGACTTATGGATAAATTATCTTTGAGATATGTTCTAGGTTGCGAAGGATTAAGGATCCTCGGTATTATCTGTTTACTAATAATTTTGTTTGAGTGGTGTTGTGCCTGATAGATAAAACGGCTGGATGACTTGGTCACCCTATTTATTCGCTACTGGACTACTCTCGCACGTGGTCAAAGATATGGGAACGACTAGTGGGAAGAGTGGCATGATTATTGAAATCTAGTTGTTTGTAATTTTTATTTATAATGAGATTATTGATCAGCTAGAAAAAACACTCACACTTAGAAAATATTGTATTACTGATCATAATCTCCACCATTTGTAACCCGATTTTTTATTAATAAAGTGGTGATAGACGATTTGTCATCACCCGAGGTTTTTGTACTGGCAATCAGAACAAGATCAAGGGCTTTTCCTCGCAAAAAATCCTTGTGTTTGTGTTTGAAACTATTACCTAATCGTTATTATCATCATAGCACTAGACCTCACCTTACAAATTTGGTTACTTGATCCTTGAACGATTTTTGACCATAACAATTTGGCGCTCACCATGGGGCAATTGGTGCTATAATCCATATTATTTCCTATCGATTTTCAACCTAATTACCTACACTAGCATCAATAGCCTCTCAATAATCTTCTACTGCATCCACGATGCCTTCATCAGTTTCTCACCCACCAAGAACCTTATCACTGATGCCTCCTCCGCTAGCAATAGCTCCAAGGACCACCGCGGCTGGAAACAAGACACAACTCCCAGTGTTCCAGAGCTCGAAAACCACTGCTGCCACTTCAGTGGTTAACTCTAACAATGATGTTTCTGCTATGTTTTCACGGGTTAAAGCATATACGGAGCAGCAAAACAGGACTAATCAGAAGATCCTTCGTGAGATAGAAGATCTCAAGAAGAACAAGAGGCCACTGGAGGATCAGACTCCTTTGGTGCCTAGGATGCTGGATTTCACCACTCCAAGATCCTTGGCTCAACATGCTCAAGGATCATTTACCCTTCACCAATGGTACATGGTTCAGTAGATTCAAGGATCCTCGTTCCTCCGCCCAGGATCATCTATCTTTCAACAAGGATCCATGGGTCAGCAAACTCAAGGATCCTTGTTCTTACAACAAGGATCGTCCATCCTTTAACCAGGATCCTCTGGATTGTATCATCAAGGATCCTTCAACTCCCAACCTCAAGGATCCTTCTGGTAGAATCAAGGATCCTCAGGGAACAAATATCAAAGGTCCTCAAAGGTCTATGAAGGAGACATTATCCCCATGTAGACCATTGCCTCTGGTTGCCCAACTCCCATGGCAGATGCTTCTTATCTAGGCTATTCTTCTGGGATGCCAACATTCACTCAACAAAGAGGTAACACCTATAATCACATATCCTTATACACTAATCTTGGTTCAATGCAGGATGCAGGTATCAATCAGGTTATGGCTAAAGAACTTCAGAAGCTTAAGGATATAATATCCAGCGTGCCAGGAGTGGTCTGTCCCATTCCTGAAATACTAGAAGGGAGCCATAAGCTGTCCAGATTTGCTCCACCAATATGTGATGTGGAGATCCCAAAACGCTTTTAGACCCCCAACATGAAGGTGTATGATGGGACCACTTATCCGGAGGAGCATGTGGCTCAGTATCGGGAAAGGATGAAAATCAATCCAATTCCTAAAAGACTCAAGGAAGCTTGTCTATGCAAGGGTTTCAGATCCACACTAACAAAATCTGCACTTAAATGGCTGCTTAGTCTTCCTCCCTATTCTAATACTTCTTTTTCGCATTTAGTTAACTTGCTCAACAGCCAGTTTTCTTGTAGTAGGAAATTTGAAAAGTTAACTAGTGATTTGTATAGAGTTTTTCAGCCTTATGATGAGTCCCTTAGGGATTTTGTTACAAGGTTTGGCTGGGAGGCCCTAGAGATCCCTAATCTTGATGTGGCTACGGATGTTGAAGCATTCAAGATGAGACTTCAAAGGGGCTTCCCATTTTATGACGATCTTGTGATGACTCCATGCAGGACTTTAGATGAAGTCAGAAACATGGCACTCAGATTTATACGGCTAGAGGATGACAAGAAGATCCAAGAACGATTAGGAGCTCAAATAAAACAAGAGTCACCTAACCAGAAACAAGGATCCTCATTCAAGAACAACAACTCTAAGCCGTACTCCAAGTTCAACAATCAAAACGTCCGGACAGTTGAAGATGGAGATGATGATGAGGACTACCCAACTATTTCCGAGTATTGCTTCTCTGTTGATACTCATGGCTTGATTTGTGTTATGAAGGATCTTGGAGAGAAAGCAAGGTGGCCTTGGAAAAACGAGAAATCGACAACCTTCAAAGACAAATCCAAATGGTGTGCATTCCATGAGGATTTTGGCCACATGATTGATGACTGCATTGGTCTAAGGAGGGAAATTGGATACCTCTTAAGCAAGGGCCATTTCAAAGAGCTCTTGGGAAGAAAAAAGTTAAGGATCCAGGATCCTGAAGATGTCCTGCAGAAAGCAACTCTGCCCCCACTAGACGCACAAGTTATAAACTTCATCTCCGGTGGCTCAGATATATGTGGAACTTCCTTTTCCGCAGCCAAGAGGCACGCTAAAGAAACAAAGTTAGAGAATGGGGAACGACCAGTCATCTCCACTACCTTAACAACTGATAAGAGAATCTTGTTTGACGAAGAGGACAAATCAAGCATCCTGGATCCTCATCATGATGGTTTGATTGTAACTCTGTTTATTGCTAACCATTATGTGTGCAGGATCCTTGTTAACGGAGGGAGTTCAGTTAACATCATTCAATATGATGTGCTCCAGAAGATGAACATTCCAGACTCAGAAATTGTTCCCCGAACATCCGTGCTAGTTGGTTTTAGCGGTGAAACCAAGAAAACAATGGGGGACATCTTACTTGTGTTATTAGTAATTTGTCTTGCTGCAACGTTATTCTTGGTAGGCCATGGTTACACGGAATGAAGGATGTAGCCTCTACTTATCACCAGTGTATCAAACTACCAACTCCTTAGGGAGTGTTAAGAATAGATGATGACCATGTGGAAGCTAAGAATTATTACTCTTTGTCCATGAAGCCGGCAACCAAGCAAACGATAGCATAGCAACCACAACAATATCCTAGGAACGTACTGGAAGCTCGAGAGCAAGATCTGAAAGAGGTATTGTTGGACCCTAAGGATCCAGACATGAAAGTTTTCGTAGGATCCAGTATCCCTTCCAGCATTGAGGAAGATATAGTATCCTTCCTCAAACATTGAAAATCTACATTTGCCTTCAAGCACTCAGACATGACAGGTATTTCAAAAGAGGTAATAACTCATAAGTTACGCCATGATACTTCTATTAAACCCGTCCATCAGAAGCGAAGGAATTTCGCTCCTGAGAGGAACACGATCATACAAGGAGAAGTTGAAAAACTTCTTAAGGCGGTATGATCAGAGAGGTTAAGTATCCTAGATGGTTGGATAATGTGGTTGTTGTTTCAAAAAAGAATGGAAAGTGGAAGGTGTGTGTCGATTTCATTGATTTAAACAAGGCATGCCCCAAGGATCATTTTCCATTACCACATATAGACTCCATGGTGGATGCAATAGCAAGACATGAAATGTTAACTTTTATGGATGCTTCTCTGGATTCCAACAAATTCAGATGGAACCATCTGATCAAGAAGACACAACATTTATGACTCTTATCGGAATATATTGCTATATTGCCATGCCTTTTGGACTAAGAAATGCAGGTGCAACATATCAACGATTAGTCAACATGACGTTTAAAGACCAACTCGGGAAAACCATGGAAGTCTATATAGACGACATGGTTGTCAAGTCCAAGAAGGCTGAAGACCACCTTAAAGACTTGGAAGAAGCATTCAATATCCTTGACTAATATAACATGAAACTTAATCTATCTAAATGATATTTTGTTGTTAAGGCGGGAAAGTTCTTTGGTTATATAGTCACTAAGAGGGGTATAGAAGCTAGCCCAGAACAGATAAAGACCCTCATCAACCTGAAGTCTCCGGTGAATGCGAAGGATGTACAAAGGTTGACCGGAAGAATTGCAGCCTTGAATAGGTTCATCTCTCGATCCTCAGAGAAGTGTAAGGATTTTTATGATATCCTTAGAAAGAATAGAAAGTTCGACTGGACGGAGAGGCATGAGCCTGACTCAAAGCCTAAGGATTACTTATCCTCAGCACCAACATTAATGAAGCCTGTGGATGGAGAATCCTTATACTTGTACCTAGCTGTCTCAGGTAATGCAATAAGTGATGTCCTTGTGAAGGATCATGAAGGTGATCAACATCCCATTTATTATGTAAATAAAAGTCTTCTAGATGATGAAGCTAGGTATTCTCATTTAGAAAAATTAATTCTTGCACTTATTATGGCTTCTACTAAATTAAGGCATTACTTTGAAACTCATTGTTAGTACACGGTTTTGCGTCTTGAGTATTTGTATCTATCGTTTATGTATTTGTCGTTTTATCTATGTAATAAAGTATTAAGTTATTATTGTAGTTCGTTAAAGTATAGTCTAGTTCGTTAAGGATGTTTAACGAACTAGATCTAAGTTAATATACCTCCTGATTCGTTAAGGATGTTTAACGAATTAGGGGATGTTTCGTTAAGTTATTTATACTTTATGTATGTAACGAAGTGGATGCTAGTTCGTTACGGAATGTGTAACGAACTAGATCCATCTTCTATTTATAGTGGCTTCAGTCCACTGTTTAATTTAAGTTTTGAGTTACATTATCGAACCCCTTCCCAAATACTCTCTCAAACTTCAAGATTAATCTTATAATACACATACATACAATTAATAGACATATATAACGTATAACTTACAATCAAGTGCAATTACGAACTAGATCCGTGTTAGGTTAATTATATATAGATCAGATCTGTGATCTGAGTCTTAGATTAACGTGTTCAAACAAGTGGTATCAGAGCTTTCGGTGCTCTTTTGATCTTGATTTGATAGTTAATTCGTTATTAGTAGACGATTAATTGTATTTTGGTATTATTTTGTTTTCGGTTGAGTTTTTGATTAAATTGAGTTTGATTTAAACTTGTTATGGACTGATTGGATTGGATTTGTGGTGCGTAAGGTATTGGAAAGGTTTGGATAATCGGAATTGGAATTTTATTTGTGTTTGGATTGAATCTGATTTTGGCCGAGAACAGGGGAATGATTTTGGTTAGATCAGGTGCGAGTTAATTGGTTATTGATTACGGAATGAGTTGTATTGGATTCGCGATGTATTTACGAGTATTTTGGTAGTTTTTATTGAACAATTTGGTGGTGTATTGGTTAATTATTACAGATTTGGTTTCTGGGTTTGTGTTCATACATTTTCCAGAATTCTGGAAAATATGAGTTTGAAGGTTTGAAGGTTTGAAGATTTGAAGATTCAGCCTAATTAGTTAACTTTTCAGAGTAATTCGTTAACACTTTTGTCTAACTCGTGAACCAATTCGCTACGTATTCTAATTCGTGTCAACTAGTTCGTGTGACACGTGTCTGACCTCGTTAACTATTTTTATAACAACTTTTGCCATGTGGCATTTGTTGTCAGAGGTTTGTTACAACCATTGTAACTACCTAATTCGCTACAAGTTGATTCGTTATCAACTGTAGCTTATTCGCTAAGCAAACACTTAGTGATTCGTTAAAGAAATTTACCTGATTCGTTTGACCACTTAATTCGTTATTTGACTTAGTTCGTTGAATCAGTTCGTCAAAATTATTGTTCCTGATTCGTTATCTAAACAATCTTAACTTCGTTAAGGTGTGATTCGTTACCTACTATTCACAGTTCGTTATCTACTGTTCACAGTTCGTTACATTAATTTTCAATTTAACCCCTAAAGTTTGAGAAAATTGATTATTTAGCAAACATGGCCGGTATGTATGCATTAGCTTCCCAAAATATGTTAATGCAACAAATGTTGAAACTGGATACCGAGATTTGTTCACATTCAAAGTGTCCACGTTTGATGAAATTTTGCGATTTTGCTAAATGGGAACCCCGTTTCCATGCTCATCTAGGGTCAGTTCACCCTGATTGTTCGTATTGCTTGGATGTGGTTTAAACCGTTCCAATGATTGGAGATGAGACTATTGGTTTTACACCTAAAGCTATCTCGCAATATTTGATTAAAGAGAAGAAAGCATTAGAAATTGAGACAAAAGCTTATTCTACTCTTACTATGGCTTTACCTGAATACATCTTCACCAAGTAGGGAGTATAAAGATTTGTGCCTCATTATTCCAACATATTCGTATGAGAAGTATGGGTAACAATGCTGAAAGCAAAAAGGTTATGCTCAAGTTTCAATTTAGAAACTTTAATCTACTTAAGGGTGAGACTGTTGAAGAGATGACAACAAGATTTAATCATTTGATAGTTGAGATGGATAAGATGAGATTGGAAACTTCTTAGATTGATAAATTTGATACCATTAAAGGTGCATTACCGAGTTCTTACTCAAATTTCTTGATGGTTCTGAAAGAGAATAATTATTTCAACAATGAAGATTTGACGGCATCGGAATTTATGAAAAAGATCGAAGCACGAGAATACGATCTTAAATGTCAAAAGTCTTCAAAAGAAAGTCAATATCCTGCATTTTTTGGTGGAAGTATGCCATTAAGTTCAACCATTTCTCCTATCACTGTATTTCTAACACAAACTACAAGTGATAATGCTACAACTATTTATATGATCCACGTGCTTGTTTTTACACGGGTGGAAATTCTGGTTCATCTGGAGATTCTAGAAACTCAAGCTACAAATCAATTCTCATCACAATCAAATGTGAACATGAGGGAGGCTGAACAAAACTTTGCGTTCTTGTCTGCCTTCATGACTTCATATGAGAATTTGGTTAGTAGTAAGATTGTAACAAGCGACCTGACTGATGAAGATTATGATCAGATTGATCCTGATGATTTGGAACTGATTGACTTAAAGTGGAATATAGCTATGATAGTAAGGAAAGTGAAAAAGTTTATGCAAAGAACGGGTAAAGATCTTCCATCGTTGAACAAGAAATTGGGGTTTGATAAGTTAAAAGTCAAATGCTATAACTGTCAAGAGTTTGGGCATTTTGCTAAAGAGTGTGATAAGCCTAAAAAGGAGTATACCAGTCCTAGAAAGCAAGATCATAACTCATCGGGTAAAAGTGGAAGTGATGTAGGAAAGTCTTCTGGAGTTAAACTGTCGTCTTCCGGATCTCAAGCAATGTTGTACAACGTAGATGGCGATGACTGGTCATAAAGGTTGCTGTGTGGTAACAATCAAGCAAATCTGGCAATGTTTGGATTTCCTGAGGATTTTCAAGACGCAAGTGGAAGTGAACTATCTTCGGATGCTGATACTGAGTCTGATTTAGATGATTCAAGTGAAAAGCTTCCAACCACTTTCGCGTGTATGGCAAAAATCAGTGAGTCAACCACGTCTGCTTACATGGCTAAGCAAAATAAGGTTAGTACTTCTACTTCTATGTTATCATGTGCTGATTGTGAAACCAACAAGCCTAAGTTAGACTCCTTAAAACTTCAAAATGATAATTTGTTAAAAGAGTTTGTTTCGTTAAAGACACTTATAGGCAATCCTTAACCTCTCAAATGAATTCAAGAGAAAAAATTGAGGCTTTAACCATAAGTAATCATGATCTTAAGGCTGAGTTATCGGTTAAAATGACTATCAATGATCAAAAGTTTCAAGAAATTTTGAAACATAGATCAAAGATAACCGAGCTTGAGAATGAGGTTCTTGAACTGAAGAACAAATTGGGAAAATTCAGAAACTCTTCCCTTTTGCTAAATGAAATAATTGAAGTATCTGGTAAGCAAAAAGATTCAAAGAAAGGAATAGGTTTTGTTGAAATTCCACCACCTTTTCAAAATGATTACAAACCAAATCCTTTTGCTAGAAAAGAAGAGGATTTGATTGTT
The DNA here is from genome assembly GCF_021521415.1 of Bidens hawaiensis. Classification (NCBI taxonomy): domain Eukaryota; kingdom Viridiplantae; phylum Streptophyta; class Magnoliopsida; order Asterales; family Asteraceae; genus Bidens; species Bidens hawaiensis. The sequence continues at coordinate 54,720 of NW_027497937.1, read as the reverse complement.
AAAGAATCCGTGATTCCTAAAAAAGCAAAACCAATTAAACCTGAAACTGTTAAACCCCAACCTTCAATTCAGAAACCTCATGTTCAAAGCAACAAAGTTTTTATTGAAAATGTTGACAAAGTCATTATTGAGGATGTGTGCGAACCTAAAATCATATACAAGAACATTCCAAGTTCTAATCACATACTGTGTGAACCTCATGAATTTGAGTAGGCTGTGTATGGTTCGCACACAACTCAGGTGAAACAAGATACTCATGTTAAAGTCAAACCAGTGAGGGCTAAGAAACCAGAAAAACCCAAAATTTCTTATGAGGATTTGTTGCGTTTCATAAATCCAAATGTTTCCAAGCCATCTACTGGTCGTGTATTCAAATTAAAGGGGATAGACACGATGTTCACTGAGAAAGACATTCCAATAAGTATCATTAAACCGGAACTGATTGAGAGTGTTTTTCACAATGAAACTTCCAAGATTTAAGATCTTGAACGTCAGTATGCTCAAGCTAAAACATCAATTTCATCTGATCCTTTGATTAAAGCTAAGCAAGTTTTAAAACATGCTAAGAAAATTCAATTCGTAAAGTCAACTGGAGCTGATACTTTGAAAAGTTTCTCAAATTGTTCTAACTTAGATTTTTATTTGAAAAAGAAATCTGAGTTATCTGATGATTTAGCTAAGAGTTTTACCAAGAATGTGAGTTATCATCAACTGTCTTTGTCATATGTTAATGCTAAACTTCAACACGATCATGTAGACATGCGAAGCTGCTTTCCTTGCGGTCAATATGGTCATGTTGTGAGAAATTGTGGACAGCAGAAATTTCAAAATCTTCATCCTTTTGTCAAGGACCATTCCAAACTGGTTACTCTGATAAAGGAGATTCTGAAACGACCTGTATCGTATGACGATGATACTCACATCATGTTCTCAAATGTGAATCCTCGAAAAGTTGTTCATGTGAATGAAACTCATGGTCATGTTAAGTTTATTCCAACTGAACCATTGTGCAAGGATGAGAATTCAAATGTAGTTGTTGTGTATCTAAGACGAAAGTCTAAGAAGCCTGTAACTTTTTCACAAGTGGCTGAACAACAGTTGAATTCGGCTAAGTTTAATGTTTCTCGAGAAAACCAAAAGGTGCCCAAGACTGAGGCCTGGGCTGCCTTTTTCAACTAATAATTTTCTTTTGTGTGTAGGGTACATCCAAGACCATTTCTGGTGAAAACTGGATTATGGATAGTGGATGTTCTCGTCATATTATTGGAAATCTCGACCTCTTAACAAATGTGAGAAATATTCAAGGGGGTTATGTGGCGTTTGTTGGGAATTCTAAGGGTATGATCACACAAGAAGGTGATGTTTCGAATGGGCATATTACTTTTGAGAAAGTCAATTACTGTGACAAGGTAGACCATAATTTATTGAGTGTGTCGCAAATCTTTGACAAACAATACACTACAATTTTTACAGATAAAGAGTGTCTGATTTCAAAACCGGGGTATGTGATTCCTGAGGACATGGTTATCATGCGATCACCTTGATCAAATGCTATTTATGTCTTAAATATGAGTTCTAAAGTATCAACATCGATCGAAACATGTTTTGAATCGAAAGCAACCGAGAAAGATTCTATTCTATGGCATCGTAGAATGGGTCACATTCATGTTCGTAAGATGAACTATCTAATGGCAAATGACCTAGTTGAAGGTGTGTCTTTGAAGAATTTTAAGTTATCCGATCACTGTATTGCTTTCAAAAAGGGCAAACAGAAGAAAAAGTCGCATCCGTCTAAATTATTAAATTCTATTGATACTCCTCTTGAGCTACTTCATATGGATCTCTTTGGTCCAGTAAATCATGCGAGTATTTCTGGAGATTGGTATTTCCTGGTAGTTACTGATGATTATTCAAGATACTCATGGGTCTTATTTATGAGTTCGAAAGATCAAACACCGGTTCTTGTTCAAAATTTAATCACTAAGATCGAATCCTATACAAACAGAAGGTGAGGAGAATTCGAAGTGACAATAGTACTGAATTTAAAAATACTGTATTGGATTTCTTTTGTTTACAAAAGGGAATTCATCGAGAATACAGTGCCCCATACGTACCACAACAAAACGGTGTTGCTGAACGAAAGAATAGAACGTTGATTGAAGCTGCTAGAACTATGCTTGCTGATTCAAAGCTTCCTATCCATTTTTGGAATGAAGCGGTGAATACTGCTTGTTATACACTCAATCGAGTTCTATCTGTTAAAAGACTCAAGGAGACAAGTTATGACCTGTTGAATAATCGTAAACCTAATTTAAAGTACTTGGAACCGTTTGGGTGTCCTTGTACGATGTTGAAAAAGGATGTGGGAAAATTTGATGAAAAAGCCATTGAAGGGTATTTCTTGGGATATGCTTCTCCTAAGAAACGAGTATTTAACTTCACGTCTGGTTTTGTTGAGGAATGGTATCATGTGGACTTTCAAAAGTACACTACTCCTTCTCAAGGGAAAGGTCCCGATTGGATGTTTGATTATGATGGCTTATTTAATTCATTTACTCCAACAACTGATCTACCAGATGAAGATTTAGTCCGTGTTTATTTTGAAGAACAACTGGTAATTCCAATATTTTCAAGTTCTAATGATGTTGAAGTTCCAACTGATGCTCCAACTGAAGATCCTGATAACGATTCTCCAGTTCTCTTTGATAATGCATCTACTTCGTCTGATGACACTCCAGTTGTTGATCAAGTTATCAAACTTGATAGTGATGTCTCATCTCACGACCTGGGTGTACATTACACTAATTTATTTGAAACTGTTGATGTTCCTGAGAATCCCACTCTTAGGATTCAAAATTATCACCCGAAAGAAAACATTATTGGAGAACTTGATGTGGGAGTTCAAACACGTCATCAAGTTGCTTCATCAAGTGAAAATAATGTATTGTGTTCTTATGCATATTTACACTCGTCTGGGATTGTAAATCTTGCTAAATTCACTTGCTTTCTATCTCAAGTTGAGCCAACGACTCCTCGTATGGCACTTCAAGATTCATCTTGGGTAGAAGCCATGCAAGAAGAATTACAGCAACTTGCACGTTTGGGTGTTTGGGATCTTATAGAAAAACCTGCTAGAGTCAAGAAGGCGATTCCGACTAAGTGGGTTTATAAGTGTAAGAAAGACGATCGTAGGGTGATTGTGAGATACAAGGCACGATTAGTGGTGCAAGGTCTTCATCAGCTTATAAGAACATAAGCTGAAGTATATGCTCATGTTGCAAGATTGGAGTCCATACGAATCTTTCTAGCCTATGCAGCTTATAAGAACATAAAAGTCTACCAAATGGATGTCAAAAGTGCTTTTCTCAATTGTGAACTTCATGAGGAAGTGTTTGTTTTACAGCCTCCGGGTTTTGAAGACCCCGATTATCCTGATCGATTTTATCAATTAAACAAGGCATTATTTGGTCTACATCAAGCCCCTATAGCTTTGTATGGCACGCTTGCCGACCATCTGACGGATAATGGTTTCAAATGTGGGACTGTTGACTGCACTTTGTTTTATAAAAATATTGGTGATGATCTTCTCCTCATTCAGATTTATGTAGATGACATAATCTTTGGGTCAACAAACGACGCGTTGTGTAGGGAGTTCAAGAAATCAATGAAAACCAAGTCCGAGATGAGTTCGATGGGAGAGATGAACTTCTTTTTAGGGTTGCAGGTTGATCAGTCTACAAAAGGAATTTTCATTCACCAGACTATGTATGTGAACGATGTCTTGAGCCGATTCAAGAATACTGCCGGAAAAACCCCTTCTACTCCTCTCCTCGTTGGTCACAATTTATCACCAGATGAATTGGAGGATACTGTCGATCCTACCCTATATCGAGCTATGATTGATTCTTTGATGTATCTTACAGCTTCTCGACCCGACATAATGTTTGCTGTTTTTTTATGTGCTAGGTACGAAGCTAGTCCCCGAGTTACTCACCTGGAAGAGGTCAAGCATATTCTTCAATATCTAAGGGGCAATCCTGACACCGGGTTATGGTACCCCAATGACGATACTTTTGATCTTACCGCTTATTCTGACTCAGACTATGGAGGATGCAAGATTAATTTCAAGTCTTCCACAGCGGGATGTTAATTCTTAGGAAGCCGGCTTGTTTCCTGGCAGTGTAAGAAGCAGACAGCGGTCTCCACTTCAACCGCCGAAGCTGAGTATGTTGCAGCCTCGAGTTGCTATTCCCAGGTTTTGTGGATACAACAACATCTTCGGGACTACGGCTTGAAGTTTCTTACTACTCCCATCTTAATTGATAATTCTGCTGCCATTAGCATCACCAAAAATCCGTACAACACTCTAAAACAAAACATATCGAAATTCGATATCATTTTATACGGGATTGCTTTGAAAAGAAATTAATTGACCTTGAGAAAGTACATACCGATTTTCAAAGAGCTGACTTATTTACCAAAGCATTTGGTAAAACACGTTTTTAATTTTTGTTTGGTTTAAATGGCTTAAAGACCCTTGTTGATATCATAAAATTAGGATAACTATCTTTATTTTTAGTTTGTTTTATTTTAAATTTTATTTTGGTTTTGGGTTTTCGGGGGTGAAAATAGAAACTACAAAAATATTGTGTGCTTTTCGTTTGTATAGATAAAATCCAAAAACATTGAAAAAATTTAAAACTTCAAAAATTGTGTGTTTTCATGTCTTTAGTCTTTATGTTTTAAAATTTGAAAAATCCAAAAACACATTAAAATTTGAAAAGACAAAAAGATTGTGGAATTTTTATTTTTTTATTTATAAGAAAATTTTGAAAAAGTCAAAAAGATTGTGAATTTCTTGTTTGTATAGAAAAATCCGAAAAAGACAAAAAGATTGTGTTTTAAGAATGTAAAGAGAAAAATCAAAAATATTTTTGTTTACGTTCACTGAAAATTATGTCATTTACTTCTATTTGAAGGACATATACTTGTATATGTTTGGTCCTGATAATTTCTTGTAAATATTCGGGATAGCCATTCACCTGACAATGGAAAGTATTTGGGGCGTTCGTTAGACTTTCTATTTTATTTTCTCGATGAAAAACTATGTCGGGTATTTAAGTTTGTGGAGCATGTTTACATGTTTTGGTCATGTTATCTACTTGTAGATTGATATGATAGCCATTAATATATAGACTCAAAGTAACTGAGGCGATTAAATTTATTTGTTTTATGCTCCTCAAAATTTTGAGTTTTTGTAGCAAAAAGAGAAAATGATAGTACATTGATTGTTTGACTCCCAATCCAGTAAGAAATAAACTTAAAAGACTGAGTGCTTAATAATTGGTGCATTGATTGATCTTAAACAAGTTGTTAGAGTAAAGTAAGTGATATAAACATAAAGAAAATCCAAATTGAAAGAGGTGTTAGTCTCTAGCAAAAATCTCGGTGAGGATGACAGAAATATAATAACCGGTCATACTCAAGCCTTATAGAAGTTGTTCATAAAAAAAAAATAAAATAAAGCAAATAACAAGCGTTAGGATTCTGGACACTGTGAGTCATTATGTGGCTTAATCATCTGGGTATTCATAAGCATGAATATTTCACTCGCCTTTAGAGCAAACCCACAGTCATTAAACTTGATCACTGCTGTACTTCGTACAATCCAAATTACTGACTTGATCAATATCCGTTGTTAGTCATACATCTGTTCCTCCCTTGCGCGCGCCTCATTACCAATAAGAAACGGACCCCAGGGGATACAATGTATGTAAGCCGACAGATGGACTCGTGCATACTCACTCACAGTAAAGGAAACTTGATGCATTGCTCAAAATTTATAAAACACTCAAAATTTTGATCAACACTATAATGGTTTAAGTACAGTTGGGGTGATTTGGCAAAAATCAAATTAAGCTTGAACCGAGATTAGAGACTGATAGTTTCTGATATTCTGTGCGCTAATTGAACCATTAATCATATCGCAAAAATGCTTGAATACTTGTTATAAGATTTAAGTGGACAACAATATCAATGACCGACTTAATGCCAGTCAAAATATCGCTGAAATATAAAACTGTGATGGAAGGGCATATTAGTCAATATGATTATCTGCTCAAACTCAACAAAAATTCAAAAATATGTACTGCTTTTGAAAAACCATACAAAAACACAAAAACATTTTATGTTCTATGTTTTTAGTTTCGGATATTTGTTTTTTAAATATTATAAATCAAAATATCAAAATTCACCCGTTTTCATTTCTTTAAGTTAAGTTTTTTCAAAACGTGAAACGTTTTAAGGTATTCGATTATCGTGATAAAGGTCTTCGGTAATTAGATTTAAGTTTAAATTAGCAATATTTATTATTTAAATTCTTTAATTCTTATAAATATTTAATTCATTTATTAATTTATTTATTCATTTATAATTAAATAAAGAATAATTCGTTAATTATGAATAACGAATTAGGTTATTCTAACGAATTACATCTTAATTCGTTATCCTAATTCGCTTCCGCACTCTGTAACGAATGACTTTAATTCATTATGCATAAGTTAACGAATTAGACAAGAATAAACCTTGGTTCGTCATGACACGTGTTATTTTAATCTAACGAATCATCCGATTCGTTAATTCAAAATTCAAACGAATCATCTGATTCGTTACATTGTTAATTGTGCTGTCAGTATATAGGACGGCGTGCATACGAACCGTCGTACTATTCATTTTCTTCTTCTTCAGATTATACTCTAACTCTGCCGAAAATTTTCATAATTTTCAACCATTGAATTTCAGCATTTTGATTACACTTTTGAGTTACGAAGGTATACACGATCATATCTTCGTGATTTTCATCAAATATAATGATGATTTGATTGGTTAATTATGAGGTTTTGTTATCGGGTGTTTGAGGTTTATTTGAGCCTTAATCAATAAGCTGTATTACAAGTGATGGACCATAAATCTGTTACTATTATCATCGGAATGGATTTCCGAGATCAATGGTGACCTTTGATCATATTTTGATTACTGATTGATGGGTTAATTATTAACTGTTAATTATCGGGTTTTTATGCTTTGTTTAAACCCTAATTTAATTGACTTATACCATGTTTTTGGAACCCCAAATCAATACCACTCTAATTGCAATGAGTATCCGAGATCCTTGTGGTCATTTGTTCGGATATCCATCGGGGATTATGGGGAATTGATATCAGATTTGCGTTTTTGACTTTTGTTGTTCTTGGTTAATTTTGACCTTAACCTTTTAAGTCAAAGATTAAGCCATTTTTGGCCATTCGTTATGCTTAGCGAATTGGAACTAGTTCGTGTCCAATTCATTAAGCAATTAAAACAAATTAGCATAAGCCAATCAACCTTTCTAAGGAATCAGATTGGTATTTAATTATAATGAACTAGAGGGTTAGTTCGTTACCTGTTCATAGTAATTCTAATTCTTATTCGTCATATATTTACTTGATAGCGAAACAGGCGATTCGTTATGATATTGTAACGAAACAGTCTGTTGCTAACGAATGACATATTAAATTCATTTTCTTATTAATTTTAAGTAATAACTTTCAAAATTTTACAAAGTGTTATATTTTTTTAATGTTACTGATTTTTGAAGTTATTTATGTTAGACTCATGGCTGATAACATGGATCAAGATCCACCGGTTGCTGAACAACAACAAAAGTAACAGCAACAACAGCAAAATCTGCCTGTGCTTTCTTATGATAAGAAACACAATATTTGTGCCTTCGTTGGTACTAATTTTGCTGATGAGAACATCTTTGGAGGGTTATTGGAGTTCCTACGACGTTCGCGTACTCACTACTCTATCACTGCAAACCCTGACGTTCGACTTAGTATTGTTCATCAATTTTGGAATACGGCGAGATACGTTGATGCTGAGAACCACATCGAAGCCATAATCAATCAAAATCCTATCACTGTAGATACCGATGTGATTAGACGTGTTCTTCATTTTGGGGACAATATTGACAATCCGTGTGAGTTTGAAAAGAAGTTGATCAAGGGTCTATTCCATTGTGTATTTTACGGTGGTGACATCGGAGATTCTATGTACAAAAAGAATGGTTTATGCCCGACCTACAAGTATTTATTACATGTCTTGATTCATTGCTTGGGAGGTCGTAAGGGTGGTTTTGATGAATGCCGAATCATGTTACAGTCGGCTTTTTTTGCACTAGTCCTTAACAAGCCGTTCAACTTCTCAGAAATGATTTTTTATCATCTTAAAGAACAGTTTCAGAAAACGGTTCAGAAGAAGAAGTTCTTAATGTATCCACGGTTCCTTCAGTTAATTATTCAAGACTTCATTCCAAATTTGGTTATCGATCAAGCATTGGTAGAGGACGTGTTGGAATTAGATCACTTGACGGCTGACACGGTACGTAGAATGAAGATCTATCGAAAGGAGAGACCTAGGACTAAACGTTTGATTTGTCATATTGTGAATCCAGATTATGTATGTCCTGACAATGATCGCTGGATCCATGACGATTCGGATTCTGAGCATGAGGAGGGACCAGGTGGGAACGTTGGTGATGATGGTGGTAATGATGGTGGTGACGATCGTAATGGTGGTGATGGTGATGCGGCTATTCTAGAACAACAAGCTACGGTTGAAGCGGCTTTAGCTGCTACAATTGCCGCTCAACGAAAGAGAAAAGGCAAAGAGTTGGCTACTGAGGGGTCAGCTAAGCGACGAGTCTCAGCTGGTGCTGGCGTTTCGTTTGGAGTTCAACCTCCAAGGTCGTCCACACCTCAACGCCCGGCGGTGCCGCTTACTACTAGCACTCCGGAGCTTACATTAACGACCACGCTTACGTCTGATCCTAGACTTGGTATGATTCCTCAAACCATTTTATCTCCTATACCAAGGCCGTCAATTGCTACATCGGTGGTTTCTCCTACACCGACTTTGTTGCCTCCACAGCCAATGGATTTTTCATTCCTGAGGCTTAACCGACGTCAACATCCCGTTCAGCCTATCCCAGCTTCGTTTCTTGCTATGACACATGATCAACAAATGAATATGGTTCTGAGTCTACTACATTTGTATGAAAATCAAATGTCGGCTGACCGTATGAATCAAGAACGAATGATGGATAATCAACGATGCCTGATGGGATATATATCTTACTGTCAGAAAGTAACCAAGGATCTTCGTGAGATTGTTAAGTCTCAAAGGGTGAAGATGAATGAGTAGGAGGATCTCATCTTGTAGTTAACTTGCAAAGATGATGCACTGAAAAAGATCAAGAATGATGAAGAAGATCCGGACGAGTCGGGTGCAAGTGGTGAGCCTAAACTCTCTCACGATTCAGCCTCTGGTGCTGGTACTAGTGGAGTTGGTGACTCGGACAAGCAGATCATTCTTTATCAAGATTACACAGCTGCTATACCTATTGAGATGATCAAAGCTGACACTGTAATCTTTGTGGATGGATCGGGGGTGGTCAGGAGTGTGGTGAATCGGGATGAGATCGAAGAGGGGCAGTTTGTGCAAAAATCCCTAACACGAGAGCATATTTCACTACTGCTTGGTTTGAATGGCGACGAGTTGACCATGTTAGGGACAGAGCCTGATGTAGAAGTTATGAATGATGAAGAGATCTTAAATGATCCGACTATTGAGATGAATACAGATTTTATTTATGAAGATGAGGAGGTCGAAGTTGGAGATGTCACAGCTGAGGAGTATCCTGACCTGCTTCAACACACCAATGTTGATCAGGGTGCTCCAATATTTAATGAGGAAACGTTTAAAGCAGCTGAGGATAATCTGGATAAGGTATCTAAGGGTAAAAGGGTGATTGATACGAGATTCAATTCGATTGAAAACCCGATTGATGCTAATATTGTAAGATGGTTTGGGTATCGAAGCAAGAAAGCTCATAATATTATAGATGCATATCGGTATGTGAATCAAGAACAGAAGGACGAAGTTGTCGCTCGTGCCAAAGCTAATCAAGTGACTTCATTCAAGAACGTGTCAAAGGTTCAAGGTGATATCATTTCTTGGTTATTTGATTCTGATCTTAAAGTATGTATTGTTAAATGGGAAAAGGGGGTTCAATATTATGAGAAGATAATGAATGTTCTCACTTTACCGCGTTGGGATGCTCCTACCCTCGCGTGTCGTCCATTTATCAACCGTGGGGGATATTGGATAGCAGATTGGTTCCATCAACATCTATTATTTGAAGTCAACCATGGATTTAAGTTTCTTAAGCCTCAGGTTCCAACCCGAAAATGAATAGATGAAATTGATCCAAGGACGGGTTGGAGAAAGTTGATCTTCAAGGTTAAACCGCCAAAGACCATGAAGCAGGTACCAGTGAAGACTTTGAATCAAGACATGCATCTATTTTTCAACCGCTGGTATTACGATAACCGAACTGGCGAGGCCATCATTGTCCTGGGTAAATGTTTGAAGACCGAGTTACTCAAGATCATTGATCCAATGTGGTTGTTAACTTAACCGAGACTGACAACGAAGTGCTACACAAGAATAAGATATTGTTCGAGCGCAATGAAGACTATGATCTGGCAATGCAGTTCCAACGCATCGTGCATGTATGTTATGAGAATGGAATTCATAGTTGCAGAGATTGCCAGTCCAAGTGTTTCAAGTAAAGTAAAGACAAAGAACTCAAGATGAGGGGGTGTCTGTTGGTACACGGTTTTGCGTCTCGAGTCTTTGTATCTATCGTTTATGTATTTGTCGTTTTATCTATGTAATAAAGTATTAAGTTATTATTGTAGTTCGTTAAAGTATAGTCTAGTTCGTTAAGGATGTTTAACGAACTAGATCTAAGTTAATATCCCTCCTGATTCATTAAGGATGTTTAACGAATCTGGGGGTGTTTCTTTAAGTTATTTATACTTTATGTATGTAACGAAGTGGATGCTAGTTCGTTACGGAATGTGTAACGAACTAGATCCATCTTCTATTTATAGTGGCTTCAGTCCACTATTTAATTTAAGTTTCGAGTTACATTATCGAACCCCTGCCAAAATACTCTCTCAAGCTTCAAGATTAATCTTATAATACACATACATACAATTAATATACATATATAACGTATAACTTACAATCAAGTGATTTTACGAACTAGATCCGTAATAGGTTAATTATATATAGATCAGATCTGTGATCTGAGTCTTAGATTAATGTGTTCAAACACTCATACTATTATTTTGAGAAATAATTATCATGTTAAGAATGTGCTTAGAAAGCCAGAATTGTCTTGAAAGAATGGCCAAGTGGTCTGTGAAGCTGAGTGCATATGATATTCAGTATGAGTCCAGAACAGCCACCAAGTTACAAGCACTTGCAGACTTTGTGGCTGATTTCAGTAGTGACATGCAGAAAGAAGCTGACTTGGAGGTTCAACAACTAGAAGAAACCAAGGATCCTTGGATCCTCTTCACAGATGGAGCTTCCAACATAAGAGGAATAGGATTAGGTATCCTACTGAAATCGCCACAGGGGGACATAATACCCGAGTCTATAGCCTGTGAGTTTCAAGCCACGAATAATGAAGCAGAGTATGAAGCTCTGATCGCAGGTTTGCAGTTAGCTAAACACATGAGGATCAGGTATCTTCAGGTGTATATAGATTCATTATTAATGGCTAACCACTTTAATGGCTTATATGTTGTTAAAGGAGAAAAACTAATCAAATATCTAGACATTGTGAAAGAATTGTCAAAGTTCTTCGATTCTTTTAGTATTATACAGGTACCAAGGGAAGAAAATGTTGGGGCAGATGCCTTGGTAAATTTAGCTTCATCATTGAAGATTCAAGAAGCTACGAAAATTCCAATCATCCATATACTCTCACCAGAAATAGGAGAACAAGAAGCTGGGGAGATAACAACTAACAAAGAGATTGTGATTTGGGATCCATTATCCTCAAATAATCAAGGATCCTGGATCCTCCCGATCAAGAAATTCATTCAAAATGGAGAGATTCCCGCCACCGAGAATCCTAAATCCTTCAAACTTAAGGTATCTCAATACATTTTGTTACATGATAATCTATATAAGGCATAGAATTTATGCTGAGGATCCTCTATCCTTACGTGACTTATGGATAAATTATCCTTGAGATATGTTCCAGGTTGTGAAGGATTAAGGATCCTCGGTATTATCTGTTTACTAATAATTGTGTTTGAGTGGTGTTGTGCCTGATAGATATAACGGCTAGACGACTTGGTCACCCTATTTAATTGCTACTGGACTACTCCCGCTCATGGTCAAAGAGATGGGAACGGCTAGTGGGAAGAGTGGCGTGATTATAGGATATCTAGTTGTTTGTTATTTTTATTTATAGCGAGATTATTGATCAGCAAGAAAAAACACTTGTACTCTTGCACACCTTAGAAACTCTGAGAACTCTCTCTATTAAAACACTCACACTTAGAAAATATTGTATTACTGATCATAATTTCCACCATTTGTAACCCGATTTTTGATTAATAAAGTGGTGATAGACGACTTGTCATCACCAGGGGTTTTTGTGCCGGCGATCCAAACAGGATCAAGGGCTTTTCCTTGCAAAAAATCCTTGTGTTTGTGTTTGCAACTATTACCTAATCCTTATTATCATCATAGCACTAGACCTCACCTTACAAATTTGGTTACTTGATCCTTGAACGATTTTTTACCAAAACAAGGCTTAATTTGATTTTTACCATATCACCCCAATTGACTTAAACCTTAGAACCAGGAGATCAAAACTTTTTAAACAATTTTAACTTTTTGCAATCATAGCAATGGCTTTCCACAACAAGGCATACCCTCGTTATCAAGCAACACACCAAGCTTCCTTTGCCAAGGTTGAGTATGCACGATTTCATCTGTCGGCCTACATACATCGTATTCCCCTGGGGTCCGTTTCTTATTGTTATTAAGACGCACACAAGGGAGGAACAATGTATGGCTAGTATTTTTGATCAAGTCAGTAGTGTAATTGTGTACTTTTGTACATAGCGATCAAGTTTAATGACTTATCAAGGGTTCGCTCGCTTGAGAAAGATTTGAAATTCTTTCAAATACCCAGATGAAAACCGCATAAAGATCTCATGGCTCCAGAACCTAATGCATCCCATCAATACAGGATTGAAGGTTATAAAACCATACACCATTGAAGTGTAGACCATGTACCAGATGCTTAAAACACTTTATTAACACTTTATTTTTGCGATCTACTTAAACATAAGGCTTGAATATGATAGGCTATTACATTTCTGCCTTCATTACCAAGACTTTTGCTAGAATACTAACCCATCTTTCAACATGGAATTTTATGTTTATATCAATTATTCTCTTACTTGTTTGTTCAAAAGCCTACCCATACACTGAACATTAAGCAATAGACATTTATTCTTCAATTTACCAGATTTGGAACAAGACAACCAATGTGCTATCATTTTCCTTTTATGATTCAAAACTCATTTTGAGGAGCAATTTTCTATTGTTTTTGAATTTTTCCCAATTTTCAATGTTTTTGAAAAAAAAATTAACAAACGCCCTAGTTACTTTCCATTCTCAAGTAAATGACTCTCCCGAATATCTACAAGTAAATATCAGGTTCAAAACATATACAAGTATATGTCCTTTGAATATGAGAAACTGACATAATTTTCAGCGAGAGGTTATATTTGAATGTTTTTGGTTTTTCTCTATACAAACTGAAATCACAATATTTTTGTATTTTTCTCAAACCTATTTCTCCCCCTAAAATCAAAAACCATTTAAAGAAACTACTTACAATTAAAATTTGACTCGGTTACGGTTACCAAAGGTCGGAATCCATAACCTCGGTATCACTCACTTTCCCATCGCCCATCGACTTGATACCACTAAGCCCCAACAAATAAAAACATCTGTTTTTATCGAAAGCTTTAGTAAATAGATCAGCCTTTTGCTCATCGATGTAAATTTTATATACAGTAATCAACTTCTTCTCGTAACAGTCATAGATGAAGTGATACCGTATGTCAATATGTTTTGTTTTTGAGTGACTTACCAGGTTTTTAGTTATGGAAATGGTAGCCGTATTATCTACAAAAATAGGAGTAGTAAGAAAATTCAAACCGTAGTCGCGGATTTGTTGTTGTATCCACAAAACCTGAGAATAGCAGCTGGAAACAGCTAGATATGCGGCTTCACCGGTGGATAGCGACACAGTTGTCTGTTTCTTAAACTGCCATGTCACCAGCCTACTACCAACGAATTGACAGCCGGCGGTGGTAGATTGGGCGTTCAGCTTGCAGCTACCATGCATAGTCAGAATCAGAATATGCTCTCAACTCAAATACATCGTCTCGAGGATACCAAAGACCGACCCCTGGATTCCCCTTAAGATACCGAAGTATCCGCTTCACCAACGTTAGGTGAGAGACCCTTGGACTGGATTGATATCGGGCACAAAGACACGTCGGATACATGATGTCTGGCCTAGAAGCAGTAAGATACATGAGGGAACCAATCATAGAACGGTAGAGTGTTTCATCGACCTTCTCCCCGGTGGTATCAGGACCAATTCCATGATTAACCGGAATAGGAGTGCTACTTAGCAATGAGTCAGCCATGTTGAATTTTTCAAGGATATCATTGGCATATTTTGTCTGATGAATGAAGATCCCATCATACTCTTGTTCGACTTGCAATCCTAAGAAAAACTTCAACTCTCCCATAGCACTCATTTCGAATTACAACATCATAACCTCCTCAAAATCTTTGCGCAGAACATCATTCGTTGGTCCAAAAATGATATCGTCCACATAGACCTGGATTATCTGTAAATGGCCATCCACTTCCTTACTGAAGAGTGTACAATCAAGTGAATCGGATTGACAAACCACGGTGGTTGTCCTACAAAGACTTCTTCACCCAATTACCATTCAGGAAAGCATACTTAGCATCTAACTGGTAGACCTTGAATCCCTTCCAATATGCAAAGGCTAAGAAAATTCTAATTGCCTCAGGTCTAGAAACGGGAGCATAGACTTCGTTGAAATCAATTCCTTCTCTTTGATTATAGCCCAGAACCACTAATCGAGCTTTTTTTTTGACAATTATACCATTTTCATCCCTTTTGCACTTGAAAACCCACTTAGTATTAATGCATCGTTTGTTATCTGGTAGATTAACAAGCTTCCATACCCCAAGTTTTTCAAATTGCAATCATTCTTCTTGCATTGCATTAACCCAACTCTCTTCAGTCAAAGCTTGCTTGTATGTCTTCAGTTCAATTTTAGAAATGAAACATTTAATGAGAACTGATTCTAAAGAGGAGAAACTTGAGAATAGTAGCAACTAAGGCTTTGATCAATTTGGCTTCGAGTATGAACACCAAAATTTAGATCTCCAATGATATGATAAAGTTCAAGGCATAACTTAATTAGGAACCATCACATCATTCGGAAGATTCGTGACATTTTCATCAAAAAGTACCGCATCAGAAAGCACAGAATCAGTAGCAACAGGATCAGAAATAACAAAATTAGGTGTCGGTTGAATCAACGACTCAATCACATCAGTATGATCTTCACCATCATCGTCAAAAGAATGTGTTTCCGGAGTATCATCCACATCATCATCAAGAATCGGATCTTCATTAAATATTGGAACTTCTTGTTCAACAATTTCTTGATAAACTTCTCCAGAATATTGTTGAAATAACATTGTGGCCATTTCATCAGAAATTTCTTCTGCAGGGAATGAGAAACAGCTCCACAAACTATCATAGTCAAGCATCCATGAATCACCTTTTCTTTGAATTGGAGTTGCATACCTTTGACAATCCACATGTTGTACTTGTACAATACGGTTGATGCTAGGTAAAAATACTCTTCTTAAAGAACTAGCATAACCAACGAAGAAACCTTCCACAGACTTTGCATCAAATTTACCATCAGGATCCAGAACAGTGCATTGGGATCCGAACGGCTCAAGCCACTTCATAGTAGGCTTACATCTATTAAGTAGCTCAAAACAAGTTTTTCCATACTTCTTTACTACCAGGACACGCTTAAGAGTGTAACAAGCAGAGGCAACAGCTTCAGACCAGAAACTCACAGGTAGCTTCGAATCTGCCAACATCGCCCTAGCTATTTTAATCAAAGTACGATTCTTTCGTTTATCAACACCATTTTGTTGTGGTGTATAAGGAGCGCTAAACTCATGAAGAATACCCCGTCATTACAGTATTGAAGCATACGGCTGTTCCTGAATTCGGTACCATTGTCGCTTCTAATCATTCGGATTGGCAAGTTGTATAACATTTCAAATTTTTTGAATAAGATCATCAAGTTATCAAACGTTTCATCCTTTGACTTAAGAAACATTACCCATGAAAAACGTGAATAATCATCAGTGACCACCAAGCAGTATAATTCCCCAGTGATACTTTTAACATTCACGGGCCCAAATAAGTCCATATGAACCCTCTCAAATGGTAAGTTGATTGTATTGACAGCTTTTGTCGGGTGCAACTTTTTCTTTTGCTTTCCCTTCTTACAACTCAAACCATCTGAACTCAAATAAAAACCTTTAAGATTCCCTCCTTCAACAAAACAATTGTGAACAAGAAAAATTATTTTCCGAACGTTGATGTGACCCATACGACGATGCCATAGCATAGATTATTTTTCAGATGCTTTGGTTACAAAACACTGAACAATGCCTTGTGTCGATGAAGCAACATTCATATTAATTACATAAAGATCAATTTCTCTTGGTGCTTTCATCAAATCCACTCTTCTGGAATCTTATACCCAATCTTGAGTATCAAACAATCTTAATTTGTGAAATGAGTTGAAGAGCCTTTGTCGCAAATTTGAGATATGATCAGTAAGTTGTTCTCCAACTCAGTGATGTAGTTCACATTTTCAAACATTACTTTCCCATTCGTTAACGTTCTTTCTCCAACAATTTGTCCTCCTTGATTTCCTTTAAAACCCACATACCCTCCTCGAATAGATTGAAGATTCTTTAGTAAATGAAGAGTTCTAGTCATGTGTCGAGAAGCTCTACTATTCATTATCCAACGTGAATCATTGGATCTTGAGAGCCTCTTCAAAATTAAGTAGTTCAGTGAAACAAAGAAACCCAAGCCTTCTTGATCTTAGGTTGTTTCATTTTTTCATTCAAAATGTCCTCTAAATCATCATATTCAAAATCAGACAATGAATCATCAGACGAACATGAACTCGATGAAACAACGTGTTCATCAAGATGATTTACATCCACATTTAAAGACTCAACAGATTTTGCATCAACTTGATCAGTTAATGACTCATAAACTTGGTTATCAGGTGAATTAACAACTTGTTCATCAGGTGGGTTAACAACTTGTTCATTAGGTGGGTTAACAACTTGTTCATTAGTTTTACCCTTTTCCACCCAATTCTGACTAATAGAAGCTTTCTTTTTATAAAAAATAATCATTTTTCTTAACATTTGAAGTTTCACCTACTTCAAAGATCTTTTTAACCAATTCCTTGTCTACACCTCGCTTTAAAATCTTAACAGGTGGAGGTGTAGGTTTAACCACATGAACTTTAACATATTGCTTTTGGTTCACCACATATTTTCCTTCTTCAAAAAATCTTTTAGGACACAAATAAAACAAATGTCCTTCTACATTGCAACAGAAACACTTTCTCCTATCAACAAATTTGTTAACAAGAGGACCAGGATTCTCTTGACTTTCTCATTCAGCTTTAAGTTTGTAAAAATCTTCATTCGATTGCCTTTTAAAGATAACCTCTTTTTGTGCTTTAGAGGTCTCACCTTTCACAAACACAATCTTTTGAAAACCATTTTGTGGTTTTTCAGGCTTTTGGTTATCCTCTTTGAAACCAATACCCTTTCGTTTATAATAAAAACTAGTTTTAGCAAATCTTGAGTTTTGATTATCATTTCTACCAGTTTACCATTTGATTTGGGTTTTGTTTTCTCAGATTGATTAACACTTTTAATACTATCTTTTGATGAACTTTCAGATGCATCTAGAACAAATTTAGCAGTCTTCTTACCAACCTCACTATCACACTCAGAACTATGAACAGATTGAACACCATGTTCATCACAAGAAGTATCATGTTGTGATGAATCAGACACCACATTCAACGCCTTGATAAATCCTTCCGGTTCTTTAGAGCATAAGAACTCCAAATTGGAGGCGGAACAACATGATATTTTGGAATTTCTTTTGGAATAGTGTGATCCAAAACATATCTAGAAGCTGAATAACTTGTCATTTTTGTTTCAACACAATTTTAATCAATTCCAATTCTCTTTTTTTAATTCTGTTTTTTCATCCACATGTCAATTAATGGCAAGTTGCTTATCATTAACCGTGTGAGTGAGCATAGTAATCGTTTTGTCATCTTGCAAAATTTTGTTCCTTTTTCTCACACGATTGAAGCTTATCATAAGCCTCTTTCACATTTTGAAAATCAAGAAACATTTTGCTATAATCATTTTTAAGCAAGTTAAAATATGTTATCAACGAATTAATAACAAATTCCTTTTCTTCATGTGATTCACAAATGCGTTGAATTTCATCAGGAGAAAATTTTACTTGACCAGCCATGTAAGCTTGAAGAATAGGAGCATCATCCTCAACAAAAATTCCTTCTTGATCAGTCATCTCAGATTTGTCACTTGATTCACTCTTTGATGCAACATCAATCTCACTAGTTTCCTTCTCTAGCTCATCATCACTTCGAAAATCTATCTTCCCATGTGGCACTTATTCTTCATTGAACCAACCTACAAAACTTTCAAAGACATCAGGTGGCAAAAATGATTTAAAAAATTCATTGGGAATTGATTCAAAACTCTTTGGAGAATCCTCAGTAGAAATTTATCTTCAGCATCATTCATTCCTTTAGTGACATCTCCAGTTTCTTCATCAATCTTGTCCTCTTGTTCTTGAGAACATTCACCAACTATCTCTGCCACATTAGCTTTGTGGACCACTGAATTCCAGTTAAACCCCTCATCAAGTTGAGCATGACAAGCCTCTGAAGATGTGGCTTCTTGTTTCTTTTCAACTTGTGTTGGTGAGCTTTGATGATAAATTTCTTGTCGATTGTAGTCTCGGCCAAACAGATTAGGAGTTGAATCCCCTACTTCAGGATTGGTACACTCCCTCTTGAAATGTCCTTTTTCTTTGCATCTAAAGCATCTAACCTTCGACTTGTCAAAACCAAGCTTAGCAGTAGTTCCATCCAAACATTTTTTCCCAGTGATTTCCCTAAACCTCTGAGCCCTCCTAACCACACTCTCCATGCACCAGTTGATGTCCAGTATCTCCATCTCTTCTGGGTCGATTTTGTCATAATCTTCTTTTGTCATGTTATAGTTGCCAATACGACCAGCGATTAAGCATTCATATGACTCAAAAACAGAACCCAAAAAGGCCATGTTCTCTTGAACATTCTCCACAGTAAGTCCATTGTTGTTTTTAATATTCATAGCGATATTGCATTGTACAACATCAGAAGGTGGACTTGTTGTCTTTGATGGCTGTTCAGGAACATCGGTTGAAGCGTTTGTACCAACGTAAGAACTTGTGAAATGAGGTATGTTGGTTTGATGACTAGGTTGAGAAGAACTTCCACCAAACCTGCTATTAGTCACATACGAAGTTTGAATCTTTTGACTTGGAGCAATCACGGATTGTGAAGAATTGAAATACAAACCAATGTCTTCATTTTATGATTGTGAAGAATCACGGATTGTGAGAATCTTTTGACTTGGAGCAATCACGGATTCTTCATTTTCTGTTTCTTTCTCAACTCAAGTTCGTGTGCCTCCAGTTTCTCAATGAATCGAGCCAAAGTAAGTCTTGCTTAAGCTACTGGATTTGATTGTAGAATCATTATAAAAGTATTCCAATCATCAGGCAAAGCATCAGCCATCTTATCAATATATTCAAAATCTTCTTGGTTAATCCCCAATCCCTTCATCTCGTTCACAAGATGACAATATCTTTCAATCATTTGAGGCATCGTTTCACCTTTGACCATGGTGAATATATCAAACTCTTTTTTGATCAAATTCATCTTTGACTTTCTCATGTCAGCATTACCACGATCTTTGTTCATAAGAGCCTCCCATATTGAATAACAAGATTCATTATGTTGCAGGAGTTGAAAGATCTCAGATTTGATAGATTGCTGAAATAAGTTCATCATCTTTTTCTCACGCATGAAACTAGTCTTGTCACCATTGGGTAATTGTGATAACCTATGACATGTGCCATTTTTATTCTTCGAAATGATGTACTCAACTTCAAAAGCCTCCCATGCATCATAGTTCACGGCTTGCACATACGTTTCAAACTTGTTAGCCCAGTTAGGATAATCTTCCTATCTAAGCATGTGAAACAAATTTATGTTCTGAATAATCGGTGAAACATGTGAAACAAACGCATTTAAATCTTCCATTTTTTGAAAAGTCAAACGTGTAACCCTCTTTGTCCGTATAACCATGAATCACCGTGTAACCTAGATCAAACATATAACTCTGATCAAACATGTAACCCCAAACATGTAACCTGGATCAGCGTATAACCTAGAACCGTATAACCCTTGCTATCTGTATAACCTTTAAAAGTAACACCAACATATAACTTGTAACTAGTGTGTATCCTCAAACGGAGAACCAATTAGCGTGTAACCTTTTCTTACACTTATCCGTCCGTATATCCCTCTTAAAAAGCTTATACACCTGTATAACTCCTTATACGTTTACCAATCAACATACACGCTTTAACAAAATGTTGACCATTTTGAGATTGAAACATGATTTTGAGCTTGAGATTAACTGATTCACTATTGTAGAAATAACTAATATGCATCTACGATCATCATCCTCAATTTAATTGAAAACACCTCCATAAAACAGAGAGTAATTGATGAATTTGTGTTCGGCTGATATCGTTGACCTTTAAATCTTCAAAACTTCATCAATCGACCTTGAATGTGCTGTAAACAGTAGTAAATATGAGCCTAATGCTTTGATACCACTTTTAGGAACTTGATCCGGATCATGCTAAACATCATGTATGTAGAATCATAATGATTAGTACCGAAACGATTATATTTATTATACGATATGTACAGGGGAAATATATCATAAAGCAGTTACAACACAAACACTCATAATATTTAGTATATTGATCTCACAATGAAAGTGCAAACCAAATTTCAACCGTTACAACTGATCAAAACTAAACATGAAATCAATATATATAAATGAATAATATCACGTATAAGTTTGAGTCCCCGTATAAGCTTATACATGCGTATAAGCTTATACGTCCTTGACTTTTATGTTCCACTTTACAAGTTTTCATCTATTGACAATTTAGCCCTTATCAAACATACAAATAAAATTATAAGCCCACTAGACCTAGCATTAGACAAAAATGCTCTAACAACAATCCTTAATTTAATAGCTACATTATGAAGAAAAAGAAAATGAACTTTTCATTTGGAATATATAAACTTGTTATTATATGTACATTGTATACTATTAAATATAGGGTTGAGCATCTCACATGTCGTACCCGCTAAACCGGTGTACCTAACCCACCAAAACCGTTTAATATACCCGGATTAAAAACTGTGTCTGGGTTCTAGTTTCGTAATCATCGCTAAATGGGTTTCGGTTTGGTCCGGTTCTGGACCTGCCGGACATGTTATACCAGTCAAACCCATGAATTTAAGAGGCGACCACTTCTCACCAGTTGCATACTCCTATTTCACGTACATGT
The DNA here is from genome assembly GCF_021521415.1 of Bidens hawaiensis. NCBI lineage: Eukaryota > Viridiplantae > Streptophyta > Magnoliopsida > Asterales > Asteraceae > Bidens > Bidens hawaiensis. Next base: position 32,879 of record NW_027497937.1, on the reverse strand, counting down.
ATCCTTGATTCTTGGAACCTCAATCGTCGGAACAACTTTCTAAAACCCTACACTTCTAAACCGCTAAAACATGTTATAATATAAACCTAGGGTTGGAGAGAAATGAGGATGGCCGATATTTATTCTTCAACCTTAACCGACGTACAGGTGTGTTTCAATTTAAAATAAGCCATTTGCCAAATGTGCAGACAAGTTGTGTCTTGGATGAATGTATGATAAGCATATACAAATGACACGTTTATAACCGGTTCAAAAAGCCTCTTTAAGCCCGGACCGACCCATATATAAATGGTCTAGTTCAGGTTTGAAGATCCTTTCTAAACGGTTTCGGGTTGGAGTCAGTGATGGATCTAGACGGAAATCTCAGGGGTAACGTTCAAAATTCTTTTTTTTTACCATATTTCGTACAATGTAAACGAATTTTTTTTATCATATTTCATACAATAACCGTAATTTTTTACCGTATTTCATATAATAATATTTTTTTAACTTTTTGAACCGATATCATCATTTTGTTGGAATTTTCGCTTATAAAGATTAATATAAGACTTTATCCTTTCATATTCCAAACTCTCTAATTTTAGAAGAAACATAATTTAAACTCTAAATCCTTAATCAATTGCAATTTACATTGCCCAAGTATCCAATAAACCATAATCAAGCATTCAATTATTTAATTGCTCATAAACAAATCCAAATTAACAATTTATATAAACAAGTTAACAATTACATTTAGATAAAAGTAGAAAATACCTAAACTAAACATGTAGAAGTCGAACCGTTGAAGAGAAACTGAGGGAACACTAATGTCGACTCCTTGGCTGCAGCGTGGAGGTCCAGTGACCGGAGAAGGGCAATAGGGTCGGGGCAACGTTGGGTGGAAGTAGCATGGGGTGGAGATTGGCTGAATGAAACTTTGCTTTCTTGAATATTGATGTACGGCTTGATAAGTATCCAAACAAAAGGGAACAAGACAGTGGTTTTATTTGGTTTGGGCTTTAATTTGGTCAAGCTTTATTTGGTTTTGACTTTTAATTTGGCTGAGCTTTAAACAAATATAGATAACATTATATTTTTTTCAGTTGTAGCGAAATACGAAACCCACTAAATAAAACAAAACTTTGCACTACCGACGAAAAGCTAAGAGCTAGCGGAAGTTAACCCTGATTACTAGGTAAGTCCGTCCTTGAGTCGGACTGGGTTATACCCATTGCACACCCCTAATTAAATATTAACTTATATTTATAATTCATATAATCATAAAATGAACATATTTTAGGCATTTCAAACATTTTACGGGAATTATGATATGTATAGATTTGATCATATTTTTTATAAATTCTAAAATACAAACATATATAATACTAGAACAATAATACAAATAAATAAAATGTATTTAAAATTCTAACCATTAAATTTTTTAACAAAATAACTGCTGTATCTTATGATTAATTAATATGATGTCAGGTATTTGACATGGATTTACAATTGAATATGGGATGCAATTATTAATTATTGACATATCTTTATACACTTTTAAAACTTGATTAGTATGAGATATTTTCTAAAATTCTCTTGTAATCTATAGCAGCTTTTGTGAAACAAATCAACACGTTCAATCAATCACTTATTGTGAAATCCATTGCCTTGGCGGTTAGTTGTATTCTCTAATTTATTTTGATTTTAATTAAGTTATTATATATTAACAAAAGGACCTTCAGGAGAGAACTAATTTTAAATATATAGTTACATAAATGAAGTGTATTAAATACGGAACGTATAATAGGTTTATAATCAATCTCTTTCATTCACTTTCTATTTTTTTTAACCACCAATAAATTCTGGTCACCTGGATACACATTATTGGCAAAAAGTCATTCACACTCGTGATCACAGAGAGTGTTGATTACTATACCCACCACTAATTTCAGAAGAAACTCACTGCATGAAGATCCATTATGGTACAAATCTAAAAACTCTAGCTTACGAATAGCATTTTGTCATAAATGTGACTTGACCGACAGTCTTCTCAACCGACAGTCTTCTTTATAGATATTAAACATGTCGTATCTTTAACACGTAACTAATTATTAAAAACAAAAAAGAACTAAATAACCATTTTTAATTATTGATTTAACCGTAATACATAACCTAGCCAATTGTGTATACCAACCATATAACGGGCTCAATATCTATTTTTCACTTTAACTAACATATGCGATTTCTAAGTCAATCCTAATCTTTCTACTTTATAAATTACTTGCCAATTCAAATTGACATTCTCGTGGTAGCATGATATTAGGAAAGGGTTGACTTTAAAATGCGCATGCTACTTTCTTTTATGTCATAGGATATGCTCACTTAGAAATGAGGGGCTATTCTACCATATATTATTACGGCAAGTTTATCACATGTTTACTTTATAATCATCAAGGATAAATGGAGTGGATTCTTGATCTTAGATGGTGACCTTCATATAATTGAATTACTCATTTGGAATTTCTCGTCTTGGTCACATATATTTTATATATATATATACATATATATATATACATATATATATATATATATATATATTATAAAAAGTCAGAAATCAACTCCAAAATGATTAAAACTCTTCGATTAAACTAAAACAAAGATTCACTATTTGAAACATTTGTGTCCACGGATCGATACTTGGTTCTTACCAATACTATTCTACATATACGATAGGTACACTTGCCTATTTTGTGTGTGTTTAATCTTATTAGAAATAACTTTTATAAACTTAAAACACGATCTTGTGCAAAAGCTAAATATCCAGTCGGTTACTATTTTACAAGCTACACGCAGCACGTATCAAGTTTTTGGCGCCGTTGTCGGGGACACGGTACGTTTCTAAGAACGATCCAAGTTTTAATTTAATCATTGTCTATAATTGTACAAATTTTTTAACTTTTATTTTATTTTCTTTCACTTATTACTATATCAAAACTATATAGTTTTACAGCTAGCTTAATTTTAACCTTTATTTACCTAAACCTTACTTTAGCTTAATTAACTTAGACTTTAGTTTAAAATAGCTTAGCATAACTCGTAGCTTAACTTCAACTAACCTTTAGTTTAACTTTAACTAACTTTTACTTTAGTCTAACTTTGATTTAGTCCCATGTATGTCCTCTACTTTCAAGCTTGAACTTGTTTCTCCAATTTCTTAACCGGAACGACTCTTTCGTCGACGAGCACGTAAACGGACTACAGAAACCGCTGAAACAATCAAAGACGAATCAGTAGACGTCACCACATCAGGAGAAAGTCAAACAAAAGAAATGATGGCGGCCCAAAACAATGAGCCGAACATGAGCTAGTATGCCAAGCCGACTCTCGAAGATTACGGCAATGGAGTGGCTCCACCCGAAACCACCGAAAATTTTGAAATCAAATCAAGCACTATTCATATGGTGGAAAATTCAGATCAATTTCATGGTCTCCTCGATGAAGACCCTCTTTCTCATATATCTCGATTCTTACGAATCTGCGGAACCTTTAAAATACAAAACTGTTCAGCAGATCAAATCAAACTCAAACTCTTTCTTTTCTTTCTAAGGGGTCAAGCCCTGGAATGGATAGAATTTCTTTCCTCTGGCTCCATTACCACATGGGACCAGATGGTTGAACATTTTCTCCTCAAATACTTTCCGTCTGATAAAACTGCCAAATACCGAGCCAGCATTACCGGGTTCCAGACCGACGATGACGAATCGTTACACGCAGCATGGGAAAGATACAAAAATCTTCTGAGAAGATGCCCACATCATGGACTGAGCGTATGGTTGCAAGTACAAACTTTCTTTGACACACAATCCAGTCAAAACAAACAAGCCATCGACCAAATCGCCGGCGGAGACCTAGGATCCAAATCACCTAAAGAAGCATTTGAAGTCCTGGAAAAAGCAGCAAAGAAAAGTTTCGCTTACAGCCCACCAAGATCTACACCAACCTATAAAGGAATGCACCACGTCGATTCCAACACTCTTTTCACAGCACAGCTTGAAGCCCTTTTCTAAAAATTCGAACAACTTCAAGCCGAGTTATCAAAAACCAGACTCACCTGTGACACTTGTGGAGGAAGTCATAAGACAAGTGACTGTAAACAAGTCGTCATGGCTACGGAAGAGGTCGATTTCATCGCTCGATAGAACAATGCTTTCAGCAATAATTACAATCCAGAACGGAGAAACCACCCGAATTTCAGCTGGAAAGACGGAGGGAACACTCAACCCTTACTCGGATTCGAAAAAAGACCGATAAATCAACCCTTTCAACCAAAACCCCAATTTCAAGATCAAAGTCCTAGTAGCCATAAAAACCCAAGCTACTTAAAAATCGAAGAGATGTTAATCCAAATCATGACCAAAACAAATGAAGAAAAAAAGAAGGCCGACTCAAGAGTTGTTGATATCAGCGGAGTATTGTTAAAACATGAAGCCAGCCTAAAAAGTCAACAAGCATAATTACAGAATCTAGAAACTCAGATCGGACAAATTGCCCGACAATTATCCGAAAGACCACCTGGCACTCTTCCAAGCAACACAATCACCAATCCAAATGCAACAGCTAACGCCGTTACACTAAGAAGCGGTATGACCATTGTTGCCTCGCAAATTTCAAAACTAGTCATGGAGAAGGAAGCCACTGGCAAGACACATGAAGTACTGATTCCAACATGCACCATACAAACCAAGGAATCAGTCAAAACCTATGCTCCGCCTATTCCATACCCAAGAAGACTGAAGCACGAAAGATTGGAAGCACAATACGGGAAACTTTTAGAACTTTTCAAACAACTCCATATCAACATCCCTTTTATTGAGGCCATCGCTCAAATGCCAAAATATGCCAAGTTCCTCAAAGAAGTGCTGACAAACAAAAGGAGACTTGAAGAATTATCACGTGTCACCTTAAATGAAGAATGCTCTAGAGTCCTCCAGAACAAGCTACCAACAAAGACGACCGACCTAGAGAGTTTTACTATCCCTTGTCACATAGGAAATTTGTCTGTTAGCAATGCCTTGGCTGACCTAGGAGCTAGTATTGACCTAATGCCATATGCGGTTTTTGAGAAACTAGGGATAGGAGAACCAAAGCCCAACCGCATAAGCATTCAGTTAGTTAACCGATCCGTTAAATATACTCTGGGCATTTTTGAAAACATGCTTGTCAAAATTGACAAGTTTGTTTTCCCAGTAGATTTTGTAATTCTAGACATGGAGGAAGACAAAAGTGTACCTCTGATTTTATGAAGACCTTTCTTAGCCACTGCAAAGGCTATTATTGACATTTGCACCGGCAAACTCACTCTCAGGGTCAATGACGAGGCGATCACTTTTGACATAAGAAAATCTATGCAATATCCGCAACATCACGATGACACGTTATATTGTGTCAACATCATAGTTTCTATAGTGAGTTTCTATGTGCGAGATTCCTTCATCACTAACCCACTCGAAACATAAGTCCTAACCAAAACCATTGCCATACCCATTTTAGAAAACGAAAATCTCAATGCCGACTATCACGAAGCATCAGAAGTAGTATGTGAGATCACCGAATGTAACGAAAAATCAAAACCTTCAATTGAAGAACCACCAACCTTAGAGTTAAAAGAACTTCCAAACCACCTCGAATACACATTTCATTTCTGGAAGAAGACTCTCAACTCCCATTTATTATTTCATCTCACCTATCTAAAGAAGAGAAAGACGAACTTCTTCAGGTTCTTAAAAACCATAAGAAGGCTATCGCATAGAAGATCATGGATATCAAGGGCATCAGTCCTTCTTTTTGTACTCACAAAATACTCATTGAAGAAGAATACAAACCTGTGGTCCAACATCAAAGACGTCTCAATCCCAACATGCAATACGTGATGAAGAAAGAAGTAATCAAACTCCTTGATGCCGGATTAATCTACCCAATCTCAGATTCACCTTGGGTTAGTCCCGTTCAAGTAGTACCCAAGAAGGGAGGAATGACAGTTGTAATGAACGAGAAGGATGAACTAATACCAATGAAAACCATCACAGGCTAGCAAGTTTTCATTGACTACCGGAAACTTAATGACGCCACAAGAAAAGATCATTTTCCACTTCCTTTCATCGATCAAATGCTTGAACGTTTATCTGGAAAAATGTTCTACTGTTTTCTTAATGGATTTTCCGGACATTTTCAGGAGAGAACCACTTTTACATGTCCGTATGGAACTTTTGCCTATCGAAGAATGCCGTTTGGACTATGTAATGCTCCAGCCACCTTCCAACGTTGCATAGTGGCCATCTTTCACGAAATGATCGAACACTCTATGGAAGTATTCATGGACGACTTCTCAATCTTTGGAGACTCTTTCGATCATTGCTTAAAAACCTTGACAACAAGTTAGCCAGGTGTGAGGAAGTAAATCTAGTGCTCAACTAGGAGAAATGTCACTTTATGGTTAAAGAAGGCATCATTCCCTGTCACAAGATTTCTCAAAAGGGATTAGAAGTTGATAAAGCAAAAATAGAAACTATCTCTAAGCTTCCGCACCCAGCTTCAGTAAAGGCCATTAGAAGTTCTCTAAGTCACGCAGGATTTTACCGTCGTTTCATAAAAGACTTCTCCAAAATTGCTAGGCCTATGACCAAACTTCTGGAGAAAGACGCACCATTCGTCTTCTCTGAATAATGTGTTGAATCATTCAACATATTGAAAGACAAACTTTTCAATACACCAATCATAACTACACCCGATTGGAACCTTCCATTAGAAATAATATGCGATGCAAGAGAATTTGCAGTTGGATCCGTACTCGGACAACTCAAAGAAAAACACTTTCACCTAATTTACTATGCCAGTAAAACTCTTCACAATGCGCAAGAAAATTACACCACGACGGAAAAAGAGTTACTAGCAGTATTCTTTGCCTTTGAAAAACTTAGATCCTACCTAGTTCTTTCTAAAACCATATTTTACACTTACCATGCCGCCATAAGACACGTCTTCAACAAACAGGATGCAAAACCAAGACTCATCCAATGGATTCTCTTACTCCAAGAATTCGACATAGAGGTTAAGGACAAGAAAAGAGCAGAAAATATAGCTGCTGACCACCTTTCACGCTTAGAATGCCCAGCCTCAAAAGAACATCACAAAGAAATTACCAATGATAATTTTCCACATGAAGTTCTCATGCATATCCAAGCAGTCATACAGGAAAAAGATGAAAGTTCGTGGTTTGTCGATTTCGCAAACTACTTAGCATGCAAAATCCTAAGAAAAGGGCTTACTCATCAACAGCGGAAGAAATTCTTCTCCAACCTTAAGTTCTACTTCTGGGAAGATCCATATTTGTTTAGAATAGGAGCCGATCAGGTTGTTCGTAGGTGTGTGTCTAGGAAAGAAGCTCTGGATATCCTTAAACACTGCCAAGAAGGCCCTACTTGTCACACCCTCAAAATCCACTAACGGAGTTTTACCGTCAGAGGGTGTGAACTGGCAGGATCGGAATCATTAGTTATAACCAAACCAAAGAAAAACGTTTAAATGAAAGTAAATGCGGAAGCGTAAAACCTTAATTCAAAAGTTGCGTCACGCAGGACGACTTAAAAACCAAAAGTAACTGTTAAAGTTTAAATTTGCGGAATAAAAATGTTTTCAATAATGCATGCTCCTAAACCGCGCGCCCGCCTCGGCTACCTGAGAATAACATACTAAAAGTGTCAACACAAGGTTGGTGAGTTCACAAGTAAAATAAGATAGATTGTTTAGCGTTTTGCGTAACCTCGTTACGACGTTTAAATGTTGCGTAACCTCGTTACGACGTTTGAGCGTGTAACCACGTTACAACGTTTAAGTATTGCGTAACCTCGTTACGACGTTTGAGCGTGTAACCATGTTACAACGTTTAAGTGTTGCATTACCAGATAGTGTTATGTTAAATTATATATCGATAGGTAGCTAATCTATACAACAAGTATTGCTAAGTGGTTCGCGACCGAAGCTGACTGTTTATCAAGTGCCCGTCACCAGGTCATCCAGACCATGGTATGTGTTAGCCCAAATTTACACCCACTCAACCTCCAGTTGAGCTATAACGTCGGGTGGGGTTTGTCAAACCCAGTAGTACTACCCAAAAGTGACTCGCTATTCCAAATATTAACCGGTCCGATGTGTGGGACTTCAAGTTGTTACAAATGCCGCTTAGCCTTTACAAGTGATATATAATTTATAACAAAATCTTTCATATGCGTTTATCTCAGAAAATATGTTTATCGGAGTATGTTATCTCCCCCAAGTGAAAAACGTTTGAAAACAGTTAAGAGTGGGGTAAAGTGAACTCACTGTTTGCGAAGAATATCCGATCTAGATCACCGAGTGATGCGCGTCGTAGAAAACTCTCTAGCGTTCTAAAACAACAAAGAGATTTTCTAAGTGTCGGAACGTTTAACGAGTCTCTAGACTCGGCACATAATACCTATGCAAGTAACATGTTTCGTGTTTCGTTTGTGTATTGTGTGTGACTCTACAAGTACAATCGTGATACGACATATGAGTGAGCAATTACTTCCGTGTCATGTGTTAATAACCTACTTACTAGCAATAATTCCCGTAAGGGCAATTTGGTCAACAAACAAAGACTAACTAACCAATATTTCCCGCAAGGGTAATTTGGTCAATTCATGGCAATCAACTAGCAACTATTTCCCCGCAAGGGTATTTTGGTCAAAATTACAACAATTATATAGAAACTACCATATTTCATGCATTCCTATACAACTCAGCAGCTAGTTTCGTTATGACAGAATTTCTACTTGAAAGATTGTACTAGTTCACCGATTATAACGTCTCAATTAATTCACCAAAAATTACCACAGAAGCATACATATCTTAGGTTTCCAGAACATCTTTTATCTTATTTTTATTCCATATAGATTGTTCATAATGATCAAAACATTACAGCTAACTTATATCAGTCAGATTCATGCACAACAGAATATTATTTGCAATTCCCGTTAAACGAAAAATCCAATAAATGCAAGACCACTTGGGTTTGGTTCCTGACTCAATGAGTCAACTTCCAAAAGTGGAACCAACCCAATTGGCCTCGTAGTTCATGAGATATAGTATTTACAATATAACCTAACAGCAGGTCTAACAGCTCAGCTTTGCATCACGTTTTTGTAAAATCATAAAAGTATACTTCTACTTATCCAAAAATTACGAATTTATACTTTATAGAAACTAGACTCAACCTAGTTTACTGCAGTACCCACAATCTCAATCAATTTTCACGTTTACACTTCGTTACAGTCAGTTAAACATCGTATATACATTCTGTCCAGAATCTGTTCACATCAAAACTCAACATAACCATAACCTATGAACTATCATGCATCCATATAACCTTCTAGATACTATAACTACTATCCATGCATATCAATCATACCATACATACAAGATTAGGGTTTGTGTTCTAATTCAAATCAAAGACAATCAATGAATCATGTAACAACATCAAGAATCATATTAATCTATCATCCAACTATCAAGAATCATATTAATCATATAACACCTAGAATCGGCTGAGTTAGGGTTTGCATACAACTCATTAAACATCAAAATTACACAACAAGGAGGTAAGGGATGATCAAGTATACCTTCCTAGCACCTAGTTCTTGGATTAAACTCTTGATTTGATGTGTGTGTGTGGAAGATTGTGGACGGCAGCCGTGAGTAGGGAGGAAGGGATTTCCGATCGGAGGTTATTAATAATAATAATAATAGTTAGGGTTTAGAGTTTATGTTATATTTATAAGCCAACAAGTTACATTCTAGTCCCTAAACTTCCAATTGTTGTTTTTCTCTAGAACATTCCATCATACTTGAACAATAAGTTAACATGACCATACTATTATCACATAGCACATAATCCTAACACATAATAATCATATAATTAGTGTCTTGACGTTTGTCGTTTATTTGTCAATCGTTTGCGTTAACTCGTTTGCGTTTCGGTGCAAATCCCGAAAGACTACACATGTAGTAAGTGTTAAGCGTCATTTAAACCCTAGTTTAAATGTAATGAAGTGTGCGTTAAAGATTCAACGATCTTAAAGTTTGAATTGACGGAGTTGAGTTAACGAGGTTAACCTGAAATTGACGATTGTCACATCATTCCCATGTTAAAGAATTTTCGTCCCGAAAATTGAGTCAAGTCGTGATGAGAGCCTGAAAAAGTAAGAAAAATTTTCAGTTTGTCATATCATCCCCTAGTAGAAAGAAATTTCGTCCCGAAATTTAGTTCATACCTCCGGTGATGTTTGACGGTTTGCCGGGTTTCGCGGTTTCCGGTGTTTGGTTAGCCCTTCAAAAAGGTGAGGATACTTTTTCATCATTTGATCCTCGCGTTCCCACGTGAACTCCGGTCCACGTCTCGAGTTCCAACGAACCTTAACGATTGGAATTTTGCTGTGTTTGAGCGTTTTGGTTTCCCAATCCAAAACCTCGACTGGTTCCTCAATGAACCGTAACTGTTCATCAACTTGTAGTTCCTCCAAAGGGACTACTTGGGTTTCATCAGATAGGCATTTCTTCAAATTTGATACGTGGAATACATCGTGTACGCCACCGAGTTCTGTTGGTAGATCCAGTCGGTACGCCACCGGACCAATGCGCTCAGTTATCCGGTACGGACCAACATATCGCGGGTTAAGTTTGTTTCGCTTACCAAAGCGAACCACACCTTTCCAAGGTGAGACTTTGAGTAACACTCGATCGTTTACTTGAAATTTGAGAGGTTTTCGGCGCTTGTCGGCGTAACTCTTTTGTCGATCTCGTGCTGCTGCCATGCGATTTCGGATTTGAACAATCTTTTCCGAAGTTTCGAGTACCAGTTCCGGACCAGTGATTTGGCTATCACCCACCTCTGCCCAGCAGAGTGGTGATCGACACTTCCGTCCGTACAGTGCTTCAAACGGCGCTGCCTTAATGCTTGCGTGGTAGCTGTTATTATACGAAAACTCTACCAAGGGTAAATGGGGTTCCCAACTTTTTCCGAAATCTAAGACGCATGCACGCAACATATCCTCCAGGGTCTGGATAGTCCGTTCACTCTGCCCATCTGTCTGAGGATGGTATGCGGTACTCATATCGAGACGTGTGCCCAGTGCGCTTTGCAGCGACTTCCAAAAGTGTGAGGTAAAACGAGAATCTCGGTCGGAAATGATGGAGACAGGCACTCCGTGTCTCGACACTACTTCCTTCATGTAGACACGAGTCAGTCTTTCCATTTTGTCTGTTTCCTTAATCGCTAGAAAATGTGCCGATTTAGTCAACCGGTCAACGATCACCCAGATGGTATCGCATCCCGTCGGTGTCTTAGGCAAACCCGTAATAAAGTCCATTGAGATTTGTTCCCATTTCCACATTGGGAGTTCCGGCTGTTGCAGTAGACCAGATGGTTTCTGGTATTCTATCTTGACTCTGGCACAAGTCAAACATTTGCTCACGTAGGTTGCAATGTCGGCTTTCATGTTCGGCCACCAGTAAAGTTCCTTTAAATCATGATACATTTTATCTGAGCCGGGGTGGATAGAATATCGGGACTTGTGAGCTTCGTCCATCACTAGAGTTCTCAACTCTCCGTATCGTGGAACCCAAATCCGGTTCTCAAAATATCGGACCCCGTCCGACCTGGTTTCAAGTTGCTTGCTCATGCCCCGCATGAGTTCCGATGGGAGATTATCATCTTTCAAAGCTTCCAGTTGCGCATCGCGAATCTGATCGGGTAAGCTGGCATGAATCGTGAGTTGCAATGCTCTCACCCGTCTGGGTTTATCCGTTTCTTTTCTGCTAAGGGCGTCGGCCACCACATTGGCCTTGCCAGGGTGGTACTTGATGGCACAATCATAGTCTTTAAGCAGCTCGACCCAACGACGCTGTCGCATGTTCAGCTCTTTCTGATCGTAGATATGTTGGAGACTCTTGTGGTCGGTGTAAATGGTAAACTTGGTACCGTACAAGTAATGCCTCCATATCTTAAGAGCAAACACTACAGCTCCGAGTTCCAAATCATGGGTCGTGTAGTTCTTCTCGTGAACCCGTAGTTGTCTAGAGGCGTAGGCTATAACTTTCTCAAGTTGCATCAGCACACAACCGAGACCTTGTATAGATGCGTCACAGTGTACCTCAAAATTTTCCGTTCCCTCGGGGAGGGCTAAAATAGGGGCGCTACAAAGCTTGGTTTTCAACAGTTGAAAAGCGGATTCTTGCGCGTCACCCCAGTTGTACTTAGTGCCCTTGTGAGTCAAAGCGGTTAGGGGTTGAGCAATCTTTGAAAATCCCTCGATGAAACGCCGGTAGTAGCCGGCCAGTCCTAGGAATTGTCGCACCTCAGTCGGAGTCTTAGGTGCTTCCCAGTTTTTGATGGCCTCTACCTTACCGGGATCGACATGGATACCATTCTCGTTTATCACATGTCCTAAAAAGTGAACCTCTCGAAGCCAAAATTCACATTTCGAGAGTTTAGCATACAGTTGTTCCTTCTTCAGCAGTTCCAGAATTATCCTTAAGTGTTCGTCGTGGTCAGTCTCGTTCTTGGAGTAGACGAGAATATCATCGATGAAAACAATCACGAACTTGTCGAGGTACGCCTTGCATACTCGATTCATGAGATCCATAAATACGGCTGGTGCGTTGGTTAGGCCAAAAGGCATAACCGAAAACTCGTAGTGACCATACCGTGTTCTGAAAGCCGTCTTTGAAATATCTTCTTCGCGCACTCTCAGCTGGTGATAACCGGATCGTAAATCGATCTTCGAGTAGTAACTCGATCCCTGAAGCTGGTCGAACAAATCATCAATTCGGGGTAAAGGATAACGGTTCTTGACCGTCACCTTGTTCAATTCCCGGTAGTCGATGCACATCCGGAAAGTCCCGTCTTTCTTTCGGACAAACAAGACAGGGGCTCCCCATGGCGATGAGCTAGGTCGGATAAAACCCTTATCCAACAAATCTTGCAACTGAGTGGACAACTCCTGAAGTTCCGCCGGTGCGAGCCGATACGGGGCTCGTGCTATGGGTGCTGCACCGGGTGTCAACTCGATTTGAAATTCGACTTGACGAATAGGAGGGAGTCCGGGCAAATCCTCCGGGAAGACTTCTGGAAAATCTCGCACAACCGGAATGTCTTCAATTCGTTTCTCCTCCACAGGTTTCTCAACAATCTGCGCCAGAATTGCCGGATGACCCTTTCTTAAATACTTCTGTGCCTTCATAATGGTAATGATGCTGGTGGTCATGCCGCTTCTCTCGCCTCGGACCGAAATGATCTCGCCTGAAGGGGTGGTAATATGGACGATCTTATCATGACATATAATCTCCGCTCGGTTCTCAGATAACCAGTCCATGCCGACAACGACATCGAAACTACTAAGCGTAAAAGGAATAAGGTCGATGTCAAAGACATGACCTGACAATTTCAACTTACATCCCGCAAGTATATGAGTTGTTATTACAGTCTTACCGTTAGCTAATTCGACAGGAAACTTAGCGTCTAACGGGGTTGGAGTAAGGTTTAAAAGTTGGCTAAAGGCCTTTGACACAAAACTCCTATCAGCTCCAGTGTCAAACAAAACAGAAGCAAAACAATCGTTTACAGGGAACTTACCAGACACCACATGCGGATCTCTGCGGGCTTGACCTGATCCAATCACAAATGCTCTTCCTTTGCCATTTCCTCCACCGTTACTGCCACTCCCATTACCCCCGTTATTGTCGTTCTGTTTCAGCTTGGGGCAGTCCTTCCGGAAATGACCTTCCTGTCCACATTCATAACATCCCTTAGTCATCATCGGTGGCTTAGGAGCACCCTTCGCCACAAGGTCAACTCTACAATCCTTCGCTTGGTGACCTATCTTTCCGCATCTTTGACACTTGACACGGTCACACTGCCCAACATGGTGAAAGTTGCACCTATTGCACTTTGGATGTTTCCCAGCATACCCGCTCGAAACCTGCCCGTTACCGTTGTTGTTGTTGTTGTGATTCTGAGTGTTGAAACTCCGAGTAAATTCGGGCTTCCGGTAGTGTTGCGGTGGGAGGTTTGAGGATGAAGATCTGGTGTTGTCAAACTTTCTTTTCCCGCTGTTCGGGTTGCTGTTGTTGCTGTTGCTGGCATGGTCATTATTCGGGTTGTCACGGGCTTTTACAGTCGAACCCCTTGGTGGTAACGCACCCTGGGTCACAGCCTGATCCGTTAGTTTGTGAGCCAAACGGATCGCTTGTTGGATCGTGGCTGGTCTGGAAGACGTCACCATACCCTGAATCTGTGGTGCCAACCCATCAATGTACATCTCTATTCTTTTGCTCGGCGGATCCACCATCCGCGGACACATCACTGCCAACTCGTGCGAACGAGTGGTGTAGGCTTCAATCTCTGAACCCACCATTTTCAATGACCAAAACTCCGACTCTAACTTCGAAATTTCTTCCCTCGGACAGTATTCCTCTCGCATCATGTTTTTGAACTCCTCCCAGTTCATCGCGTTTGCCAGTTCCAAGCCAAGGATCTGGACGTTCGAATTCCACCAAGTGAGGGCGGAATCCTCGAGTGTCCCAGCAGCAAACTTGACCCTATTGGCATGGGGACAGTTACACATCTCAAAGGCCGACTCGGCCTTCTCAGCCCAACGCAGGAAGCCTATAGCTCCCTCAGTGCCCTTAAACGTACTGGGCTTGCAGTCTAAGTAGTTCTTGAAGGTACACGTTCCATTTGGACCTCCTGTTTGATTCTGATTGTGTGCAGCCAAAGCGGCAGCAACATGGTCATTCAGCAAGGTTTGGAGTTCAGCTGCAGTCATGCTGATGTTACCTCGTCCTCGTCCAGCGTTTCTTCCGGCCATTTCCTAGAATCACAGTATAAAATGTTAAACATGAATTTTTCTTTCATATACAACACACCATACATGTAATAAAAGGTAGGTAAAAAAAAAAAAATCCCATCACAACCACATATTAGTCTAAATAAAAATTTTTGATTAAAACCATTGTATTCGCTACAAAGTATTTCCAATCAATCCTTAAAATCGTAGAAAAATAATAGTTTGGATGGAGACAACCCCTCCATCTAAGTGTCATCATCACTAGATGTCGTCATCTGAGGACACCTCTGAATGTGCCTCCTCCTCAGCCGGTTCCTCCTCCGGTTCTTCTTCGGGTTCCTCCTCGGGATCTTCCTCGGGATCTTCCTCAGGCTCCTCTTCGGGATCTTCTTCAGGTTCTACTTCGGGTTCTACTTCAGGCTCTGCCTCGGGCTCGGCCTCAGGTTCTGCTGCGTTCTGATCGAGTTGCGTTTGTAGGATATCGCAACGTTCTGACGCTATTTCCGTTCGGGTCCTTGCTTCTTGGAGTTGTTCTTGCAAGTCTATCATCTCGGCTTGCATCTTCATCATAACCTTGGTTCGTTGTTCACTAGTCTCTTGCATTTCTTTCATTGCCGTTGTCATGCGGGCAATCTCCTCTTGAGTCTCGGTTCCATCTTTAAACAGTCTAGCAACATTTTCTCTAGTGTAGCGCATGTAACCCACATCACGCTCCAAACAAGAAACGACAGCTGCGAGGACTCGTTCCACAGGTTCGGTTATGGGTGGTAAAGTGTTAGGGTAACCAGGGTGGTTCGGGTGAGGCAATGGGGGAACTTGTTCACGGTAGACCATACGTCTGATCATGTTGGGATACCATTCCCAGCTAACGTCGTTATCATACAGGCCTCCGGATGGGCGGTACCTCTTTGGTGCGGGAGCTTCGAGTTCCGGGACTACACGGGGTGGCGAGGCAGTAGGTAACTGCGGTTCCTTCCCGTGAGCATGCGTCATCGAATCGGATGATGATGAGGGTGGCGTCGACATTCCTACAGGTAAGCCGTGTATGCGCGCGCGTATGAGCGAAAGAGGTAAAGAGATAAGATTTCAAGACTACACAAACCTATGCAGTGCGTATTATTATAACTAATGGGTCGTCGCGGTTATAGTCTAGTATGCATGCGGCTTCTAGTTCGCTATAACCAATGGCTCTGATACCAATCTGTCACACCCTCAAAATCCACTAACGGAGTTTTACCGTCAGAGGGTGTGAACTGGCAGGATCGGAATCATTAGTTATAACCAAACCAAAGAAAAACGTTTAAATGAAAGTAAATGCGGAAGCGTAAAACCTTAATTCAAAAGTTGCGTCACGCAGGACGACTTAAAAACCAAAAGTAACTGTTAAAGTTTAAATTTGCGGAATAAAAATGTTTTCAATAATGCATGCTCCTAAACCGCGCGCCCGCCTCGGCTACCTGAGAATAACATACTAAAAGTGTCAACACAAGGTTGGTGAGTTCACAAGTAAAATAAGATAGATTGTTTAGCGTTTTGCGTAACCTCGTTACGACGTTTAAATGTTGCGTAACCTCGTTACGACGTTTGAGCGTGTAACCACGTTACAACGTTTAAGTATTGCGTAACCTCGTTACGACGTTTGAGCGTGTAACCATGTTACAACGTTTAAGTGTTGCATTACCAGATAGTGTTATGTTAAATTATATATCGATAGGTAGCTAATCTATACAACAAGTATTGCTAAGTGGTTCGCGACCGAAGCTGACTGTTTATCAAGTGCCCGTCACCAGGTCATCCAGACCATGGTATGTGTTAGCCCAAATTTACACCCACTCAACCTCCAGTTGAGCTATAACGTCGGGTGGGGTTTGTCAAACCCAGTAGTACTACCCAAAAGTGACTCGCTATTCCAAATATTAACCGGTCCGATGTGTGGGACTTCAAGTTGTTACAAATGCCGCTTAGCCTTTACAAGTGATATATAATTTATAACAAAATCTTTCATATGCGTTTATCTCAGAAAATATGTTTATCGGAGTATGTTATCTCCCCCAAGTGAAAAACGTTTGAAAACAGTTAAGAGTGGGGTAAAGTGAACTCACTGTTTGCGAAGAATATCCGATCTAGATCACCGAGTGATGCGCGTCGTAGAAAACTCTCTAGCGTTCTAAAACAACAAAGAGATTTTCTAAGTGTCGGAACGTTTAACGAGTCTCTAGACTCGGCACATAATACCTATGCAAGTAACATGTTTCGTGTTTCGTTTGTGTATTGTGTGTGACTCTACAAGTACAATCGTGATACGACATATGAGTGAGCAATTACTTCCGTGTCATGTGTTAATAACCTACTTACTAGCAATAATTCCCGTAAGGGCAATTTGGTCAACAAACAAAGACTAACTAACCAATATTTCCCGCAAGGGTAATTTGGTCAATTCATGGCAATCAACTAGCAACTATTTCCCCGCAAGGGTATTTTGGTCAAAATTACAACAATTATATAGAAACTACCATATTTCATGCATTCCTATACAACTCAGCAGCTAGTTTCGTTATGACAGAATTTCTACTTGAAAGATTGTACTAGTTCACCGATTATAACGTCTCAATTAATTCACCAAAAATTACCACAGAAGCATACATATCTTAGGTTTCCAGAACATCTTTTATCTTATTTTTATTCCATATAGATTGTTCATAATGATCAAAACATTACAGCTAACTTATATCAGTCAGATTCATGCACAACAGAATATTATTTGCAATTCCCGTTAAACGAAAAATCCAATAAATGCAAGACCACTTGGGTTTGGTTCCTGACTCAATGAGTCAACTTCCAAAAGTGGAACCAACCCAATTGGCCTCGTAGTTCATGAGATATAGTATTTACAATATAACCTAACAGCAGGTCTAACAGCTCAGCTTTGCATCACGTTTTTGTAAAATCATAAAAGTATACTTCTACTTATCCAAAAATTACGAATTTATACTTTATAGAAACTAGACTCAACCTAGTTTACTGCAGTACCCACAATCTCAATCAATTTTCACGTTTACACTTCGTTACAGTCAGTTAAACATCGTATATACATTCTGTCCAGAATCTGTTCACATCAAAACTCAACATAACCATAACCTATGAACTATCATGCATCCATATAACCTTCTAGATACTATAACTACTATCCATGCATATCAATCATACCATACATACAAGATTAGGGTTTGTGTTCTAATTCAAATCAAAGACAATCAATGAATCATGTAACAACATCAAGAATCATATTAATCTATCATCCAACTATCAAGAATCATATTAATCATATAACACCTAGAATCGGCTGAGTTAGGGTTTGCATACAACTCATTAAACATCAAAATTACACAACAAGGAGGTAAGGGATGATCAAGTATACCTTCCTAGCACCTAGTTCTTGGATTAAACTCTTGATTTGATGTGTGTGTGTGGAAGATTGTGGACGGCAGCCGTGAGTAGGGAGGAAGGGATTTCCGATCGGAGGTTATTAATAATAATAATAATAGTTAGGGTTTAGAGTTTATGTTATATTTATAAGCCAACAAGTTACATTCTAGTCCCTAAACTTCCAATTGTTGTTTTTCTCTAGAACATTCCATCATACTTGAACAATAAGTTAACATGACCATACTATTATCACATAGCACATAATCCTAACACATAATAATCATATAATTAGTGTCTTGACGTTTGTCGTTTATTTGTCAATCGTTTGCGTTAACTCGTTTGCGTTTCGGTGCAAATCCCGAAAGACTACACATGTAGTAAGTGTTAAGCGTCATTTAAACCCTAGTTTAAATGTAATGAAGTGTGCGTTAAAGATTCAACGATCTTAAAGTTTGAATTGACGGAGTTGAGTTAACGAGGTTAACCTGAAATTGACGATTGTCACACTACTGGTGGACACCACAGTACCGCCACCACAGTCAGAAAAGTGTTTGATGCGGGATTTTTCTGGCCTACCATATATAAAGACACACAAGTTTTGATTCAATCATGCAATGCTTTTCAAAGAGCCGGAAACATCAGCCAAGAATGAGATGGTTTAAAAAGGCATTCAAATTTGTGAAGTCTTTGATGTATGGGGAATAGATTTGATGGGCCCATTTCCTAACTCCTTTGGAAACAAGTACATCCTCGTAGCAGTCGACTATGTATCTAAATGGGTAGAAGCACATGCTCTTCCCACTAACGACGCTTGAATAGTTTTACGATTTCTGAAAAAGGTTATTCTAACGATTCGGTACTCCAAAAGCCCTAATCAGCGACAGAGGTACTCACTTTTGCAATGCTTTAATGGACAAAGTCTTAGCACGATATGGAGTTTACCACCGACTGGCAACGCCATATCACCCTCAGACCATTGGGCAAGTAGAGGTCTTAAATCGAGAAATTGAAAGGATTTTAGAAAGAACCATAGGGATGAATCGCAAGAATTTGGCTAGAAAAATTAGATGACGCTTTGTGGGCCCTCAGGACGGCCTACAAAACCCCCATAGGAACAACACCATTCAAATTCTTTTATGGAAAAGCATTTCAGCTACCCGTAAAACTTAAACATAAGGCCTATTGGCCTTTAAGAGCCGTGAACTTCGATCTAATATCCGCCGGCAAAAACCGGGAAGATCAAATTCATGAACTCGAAGAACTAAGAACATTGGCCTATTAAAATTCCTGGTCTTACAAAGAAAAGACTAAATGTTTGCACGACGCCCATTTGAAAGGAAACAAAAAGTTTCAAGTTGGCGATCGAGTACTGTTATACAACACACGTTTACGTCTTTTCCCAGAGAAATAAAAATCACGATGAACATGTCCATACATAGTTAAATCAGTTTTCGACTTTGGGACAGTCGAGATTTCAAATTCTAACTGACACAAGTTCAAAGTTAATGGACATCGATTAAAACCATATATCGATAGACCATTTGAAGAAATCTTGGAGGTAATAATCCTCCAACCAACTAAGTAGACATATAGAAAACAAGGTCTGGCCAAGACCTTGATAAACTAGGCCTTGTAAATATCTAAAAAAAATAAAAATAATATTAATAATAATAAAAACACGTGGAGTGCCCCACAGAGCATGGTATCGTGCCACAATGTGCGGGCCGGAATCTTCACTACAAAAATATCAGTCTGACTGGTTTGTAACATAATTGTCAGAGCAAAAACACGGGGCCGTGCCTGGCATCTTGTTGGCTATAAAAGGCACCTCTTGCCAATACATTCCTTGCACCAACCAAAACCAAAACACTCTTCTCTAAAAATTCGACATGCCTACTGAAATGAATGAAGCAATTCCCGTTCCTCGACAACCGAGAAACGATGCCCGACATGTTTCCAAAACCGTGATTCTCTTGAAACTTCAATAACTCATCAAGGAACTCACCGAAATGAATCTCCTTGCTGAAATGCGTGTCATCCAACTCACCGAATCAGTGGAAAATATGAAAATGGAACTTCGAGAGATTAACGAACAACTCCAGTTTCAAGTTCTCGGTTTCACGTACTTTCCACCACCAGGACATTTCGGCGGAGGAGAACCCTTCGGAGAAATCTAGGAACCTTAATTTCTATTTTCATGTGTAAACAAGTGCACTATGCACATTGTGCTAGAATCTTCGGGCTTAACCCGAGTAACGTCATAATTCTAGGAAAACTGGGCTTATCCCACACTTGTTTTAGGACTTTTAATTTTAATGAAAAATAATTTTAGGATGATTAAATACTTAAAATAACATATTAAACATCATCCTAAAAATTCTGGCTCTCGCGTTTGGCTGAAAATTCAAAGAAACTCTCAGTAACCAAAAAGCACGGGCCGTGTTTTAAGAACACGGGGCCGTGGTCACCTCAGAATCTTCAGCATGATACGTGCTGACTCCGTACAATTCTTTGATTCAGAAACATTTATTCCTACAGCAGCACGGGGCCGTGTTTCTAAAAACACGGGACCATGGTCGACTTTCCAGTCTCTATATAATGAATGCATAACTCACTATTCCATTCATACCAAAAACAAGTTTACCAAAATGGAAGGTAAGAAAATGGAATGGAAACCAGTGAGAAGAGGGAAGTATGGTGATTCCTCCCCAAACCTTGAGGAAGAAATCATAAGGCTCCAATGCATTGTGAGAGACCAAGTCGAGAGTAACATCCAAACTGAGGCTCGCCTAATCGAGCTGACCAACAAAGTCAAACTACTTCGGTTTGAGAATTTCCACATCGTGGATAGCCAGAACTAAGATGTGGATTTTAAACTCAACTATCTTAACCGAGAAATCGCAAAGCTTGACAAAAAGCTACCTGATCTCTTGTAAACCAAACGAGCACCACCACACATTCAAGACCTGTTCGGGAATGGTGGACGTTAGGAGTTCAACTTTGTCTTGTCAAGAAGTTACTCTTGCAAGTGTTATGTTTAGTGATTCGAAATTGTTGTTGTACTTTTCTTTCTACTATGTTTAACTATGTTTTATGTTTTAATGAAAATTAGGACTTTTAATTGATGTCTTAATTCTAACCCTCAAAGAAAATCAGTTAAAAACGAACCAGCTCGACAAAAAACAGCATAAACAAAAGAAACTGTCTGCCTCGTGCAGCACGGGACGTACTTTTAAAAACACGGGGCCGTGCTTTTGAGTCCACAGCAGTTACGAGTTTTAAACCAATAAAATAACTTTTCTACCCACTTAACCCTAAAAACAACTTCGTTCATCACCACAAACCGCCGACCATTCATCAATTTCACTAATCTCTCCATCAATTCCTCGTTCTCTAACCAAAGGTACGTTAAATTAACAAATCTATTGTTTGATTTCATCTTCTTAGGTCTAGATTAATCCCCATTTCTCACCAATCGATCGAATCGGGTTTAAACCCAAAAATTAGATAGGTTCTTTGTTTAGATTTAAGATAATGAATTGCTAGATAGGTTTTATACTAAGATTTGTTGGAAGAAATCATTCGGGTTCGGATCTTGGGTAAAATATATAACAAATGAAAACCCAATTGAAACAACCGGGTATAAACGCAGGTACAAGTCTTGACAAGTTTAAAATTAAAGATTAAAAACACGGATCGTGCTTTGAAAAACACTAGTCATGGTCAGACAAAGGTCAATAGAAGGTCAAAATTGGAAGAAACTGAAGAACAGCAGCAGCACGGGCCGTGCTGTTAAAAGCACGACACCGTGGTTTTCTTTCTGTTCCAGCACATTAATAATTTTCGATACATTTTGACTAATTTAAATGCAAATTGCAGATGGCCGAGTATGGGGACGACGTTCATGCATTTCTGGTCTTTCCCTGACGCGATGCAAGGAATAGAAGAGCCCAAACCAAGTTAACCTACCTTAACCGACGGTTTCCAGAGGCAAACTTTTATGCCTGCAGGGACACATTAAGACGAGTCAATCAATGGAACCGATACAAAACCCTTGTGAAAGGGCTGTGGAAGGGAGTTTTTGGTCAAACAGGTTAAGCTGTAACGGAACTAACAAAGGAATTCTTAGCTTCTTTCTCTATAAAGACTAAGAACCCGGATATGTGGGATGAAGAAGCCGTTGAGTTCAGGTGTGGGAGTGAATGGCACACAACTTCTTTAACTCAACTTGGGATTGATCTGGGAATATACACGTCTAAGGAAACAGACGATGAAATTTGGTTCAGAGCAGGAACAACAATCGCAGATGAAGATGGTGATGATGATGCTGAAGCTGGAAACACAAGGTTAGAAGCATGGGAACAACTGAGATACGGGATCGAAAACTACAATGTAAGCGTTTCAAAGAGCACGACACTACGTGGCCCACTTATGTGATACATTCACCGCCTGCTCAGTCACAATGCCACTGCTAGAGGTCAGAGTGACGGGGTTGTTAATTTAATGGATCTCTGGGCACTGTATTGCATGAAGAATGGCATCCCATGCAACATTACTTATTTATTCTGCAAGCTGTTAATGACAAATGCGAATGCCAAAGAGAACACACCGATTTTTGGTGGGGCATGGATCTATAACCTCTATGGAGCCTATGGTGTTGATAGAGAAGGGACCCGAAGCCCAGATCCGATTGCTCTTAGCTTTGATTTTTGTAACAGCATGCAGATGGTTCAGCGAATTGGTCAAAACCCGGATGTGTGGAGTTTTTGTGATGTTTATAACCAGTTTTGGGACCCTGAGGACCCGGCAGAGATGTTACTCCAGGATGTGCCCGACAGGAGAGGAGGATCACCGCCTAGACAGCGCCGCCGCCGCTAGGGGTGTTCAAAACAATCCGAATCTGTATCTGAATTATCCGACTATCCGTATCCAAACTATCTGAATCCCGGATATCCAAAAATTCGGATTCGGATTCGGAATGTAGTTTCTGATTTTTCGGATATCCGAATTATCCAGTATTTTAAATTTATTAATTTTTAATTTTATTTTATATTATTATACTATACACAAACCCTAATATCTTTTATCATACACACATACATCGCGCCTCTATCTCTCTCACTTAACAATCTGTGGCCGCTCCCACTCTCTCACTAAAACAAGATCCGTCTCTGTAAGTGTCTCCGGCCACCGTCGCCGGCCACCGTCTGCGGCCATCTCGTCCCGAAGTCATCCCGTCTCTCGTCACTATCCCGTATCCCATCACCAAAAGTCGCCATCACTATCATCTATTCCGTCTCCCGTCACTATCATCTTCAAGTCAGCCACAACCACCATCACAGGTGCACGTCTCCATCCATTTATTGTTAGATTGTTAATTAATTGTTAGTTTTGTTAGCTTATTAGGGCTGTTCAAAATATCTATTACATTTGTTATAGATTGTTACTTTGTTAGCTTATTAATTGTTACTTTGTAGCTTATTAATCTAGATTGTTAGATTGTTACTTTGTAATACTAGATTTTTAGTTATATTATACATTAAATTAGTTATAGATTGTTATCTGACATTAGATTTGTTTCTTGACATATTAAATTGTGAAATGGAGGACAATACTAAAGCAAATGACTCCAACTGTGAGCAATTTTCTGAAAACGAGGTGGAGGTGGTGTCTGACAGAAACGCTAATCAAAAGAAGCGAAGAAAGAAAACGGGAAAACCCCCAAGTGTACCCTCGGTAAGTGACTCTCAATCCATTGATAGCAAAATGGATAGAACAAGATCTATATGGTGGGCGCATTATATTAGGCTTTCAGAAGAAAAGGCTGAGTGTAAGTATTGTGGTAGAAAAATAGGTTGTTCGACATCAAGT
The DNA here is from genome assembly GCF_021521415.1 of Bidens hawaiensis. Classification (NCBI taxonomy): domain Eukaryota; kingdom Viridiplantae; phylum Streptophyta; class Magnoliopsida; order Asterales; family Asteraceae; genus Bidens; species Bidens hawaiensis. Next base: position 8,685 of record NW_027497937.1, on the reverse strand, counting down.
GGAACTACTCCTTTGCAAAATCACAATAAGTGTTGCAAAAAGTATCCTCCAAATATTGATAAAAAACAAAAACTAATTGATCTTGAGTCGAAAACACGTGTTAGTGAAGATGGTTCCGTTGAAAACGTGACGGTTCCTAAGTTATGGGAGTTTAATCAAGAAGTAATTAGGAAAGCTTTAACAAAAATGTTGATTCTTGATGAGTTACCTTTTTCTTTTGTGGAGAGGGAAGGTTTCCGTGAATTTTGCAAGGTTATCAATCCTTATTTTGTTGTACCTTCACGTTCTACTGCCACTAGAGATTGCTATAGTTTTTTTATTAATGAAAGAAGACAATTAGTTGACTTCTTTAAAAGTATGTCTTCAAAAATATCTTTAACAACAGACACTTGGACTTCGGGTCAAAATTTATTGTATATGTGTTTGACTGCACACTTTATAGATGATGATTGGCATTTGCATAAGAGAATTATAAATTTTTTCCAATTGTTGGTCATTCCGGGGTTTTAATAGGGAGAGCGGTTGAAAAGTGTTTAATTGAATGGGGCTTAAAAATGTTTTGACTACGACTGTAGACAATGCTAGCTCGAACAATGTAGCTATTCAACACTTGAAAAAGGTTTTTAACCATTGGGAATGTGGTGTTTTAAATGGAGATTTTTTGCATGTGAGGTGTGCGGCTCATGTTTTAAACTTGGTTGATAAAGATGGGCTAAGTGATATGACAAATTCAATCAAGAAAGTTCGTGCTCTAGTGAGATATGTGAGGTCTTCTCCTGATAGACTTCAAAAATTTAAAGCTTGTGTTGAAGAAGAGAAAATAGATAGCATGAGTTTAGTGTGTTTGGATGTCGAGACTTGTTGGAACTCTACATATTTAATGATAGAATCTGCTATTAAGTTTAAGAAAGCATTTTCTAATTTATTGTTAAAGGATCCTAGTTGTGAGAAAGAGCTTAAGAAATATGTTGGTGGTTTAATTTACGAGGATGATTGGGCCAAAGTGAGTGGCTTGTTGCCATTTTTGAAGGTATTTTATGAAGCGACTTTGAGATTTTCAGGTTCCCGTTATGTGACTTCTAATGCTTATGTGCATGAGGTTTTTGGAATTAGCACTGTGATAGATGGTTATTGTAATGATAATGATTTATCAATACGTTCAATGGCACTTAGTATGAAAAGAAAGTATCAAAAATATTGGGGGGATGTTGCTAAGTTAAACCATTTTTTGTTCCATGCCGTGGTTCTTGACCCAAGAAGGAAATGGAAATATATGGAGTTTCTTGTCAAAGCAAAGTATGTAGACGAAAGTATCCTCGAAAGTATAAAGTTAAGTATGAATACTTTGTTTGATATTTATTAAAAGTCTATGCCTCAAAAGGAAAAGGACTTTGATGTGTCATCATCTACCTCAACGGCCACCGAAGATCCTAGTAATGAAATGGACATTGAAGAACTAATGACAAAGCGATTCGAAATGGCCATGGGAAGTTTGAATGCATCTTTGAAAAAAAGTAAATTAGAGAAGTATCTTTCGGAAGATAGAGAATCAAAGGCACATCTTACAATGGTGGAAAGTTCAACAATGTCGATATCCTATTCTTGCTAAGATGGCGCGAGATATTCTTGCAATTCCAGTTTCGACGGTTGCTTCCGAGTCCGCGTTTAGCACCGGGGGGGCGGGTTCTTGATAGTTTTCGAACTTCCTTAACTCTAAAAATGGTGGGAGAGTTGGTATGTGCACAAGATTGGATGCGTTCTTCTAAAAGTAAAATTACAATTGAAGATACCATTTTTGACATTGAGAGCTTGGAAGAAGGTTGTAATATATTATTATTTTACGTTTCAATTGTATTTTTTCCAATATATGCATTATTAATTTGGTTGATTTTCTTTTATTTTGTAGGTATGAAGGACTTATCATTGGAACAACCCACTATCATAATTGATGAGATGGTTGATGAAACGTTCGAGGTCACTTAGGGTATCTTTTATTTTTTAGATATAAAACCGTGGCATTTTTAAACTAGTAGCTAGGTGATACGTGATAACTTGATAGTGGTTTTGGACTTTTGGCCCGTTTTGGGTTTTGTTTAATGTTTATAATTGTGAAATTTGAGCATGTGTTTTAAAGGTCAAATTGGCCCGTTTTAGTTGCCGACTTGCCGCCATTAAAGGTATAATGCAAGAACTTAAATATTTAATTATAAGGGTATTGAACGAATGGATATCGATTTATGTTGTTATATTTGTAGGTTATATTTGTTGGTGTGGAAGTTGGAAACTTGGAACAATGGAGTGATGTTTGTGTTGCAATTGTTGCGTTTTACTTTATTTTGAACAATGAATTGTGTTATTTGGTTGATTAATGTTTGGTTTGTTAGATTTAGAAACTTGTTATTTGGTTGTATGTTTGGTTTGTTGGATTTGGAAACTTGTTATTTGGTGGTTGTATGTTTGATTTGTTGGGTTTGGAAACTTGAATTCTTAAGATGATGTATGGTTTTTATTAGTAAAACAAGGTTTTTTTTTTAAATTTATTTTCGGATATTCGGATATCCGGTTTTGGATATCCGAAAATTTGGGATATCCGAACTTCGGATATCCGATATTTCGGATTCGGATAGTGATTTTCACTATCCGAAAAGTTCGGATATCCGGTTTCTGATATCCGAAATTTCGGATATCCGGTTATAAACAGCCCTACTCGCCGCACCTACCATCAGCGAGGAGGCCCATCTTCATCAGGGGCCTGCCCCAGCTCGTCACGTGACAGCCGATATTCATTCGAAGGCCTATACGACCTAATTGGTCAGTTCTCAACAAATTCTACCGCCTCGTTTGACGACATCACAGAGCAGATGGCTGCCTCATGCACAGCGGGCAGCCGAGTATGCAGAAACGAGGCAGGAGATTGATCATTTAGGATATCGCATGGGCGGCAGTGGGGACCGTTTGACCCGGACACGAGCAACTGATGAACAGCGGCAACGGTAGGTCAGGGTATGGGCATGGATGGGTTGGTAGTATTCCATGACATTATTATTATGTTTGTTTGAACAATTTACTTTCTGTCTTTTGTTTGTTTGGTTGGATACTTTTTTATGGCCGTGGGTGCCAAGACATTCTACTAGTACTTATTTAGCCTATGGATGATTCCATACCCAATTTTTAGCAAAATTATGCTTGGTTGTTTGTGGTTGTTTGCAGTTTTATATTATACATGTACAAAACCGGAAAACGAACGATAAACAGGGGACGCTCTGTCGAAATTTCGTTAACCCGTAGGGAAGTAGCTCTCCATTTTAACCCACCATACTTAATTAGAATTTTAATCTTTTCATGAATCTTTTCACATTGAGGACAATGTGAGATTCAAGTGTGGGGAGGGGAATTACTTGACCAATTTCTTGCTCAAATAATTATAAAAATTCTCTAATTAACGAATATTTTTTAGCAAACAAAGATTATTTTTATAACAAAACCAAAAGAAAAATTCAAGAAATTTTTTTGCAAATAATCAACTACTAATCTATTATAACAAAAAAAAGTGAAAAGGTAAAAAGAAGTTTTGTAATATTGAGAAGAAATTTATGCAGAATATGGCGTTTATACCCAATTCCTCCGTTACTGTGAGATAAACCTCATGCCATATAAAAAAATTTCGGAAGCTTTGAGTAAGTCATATGTTTCATGTGAATTAGAACTTATTGCAATTATTCATTTCAAAGACCGCACGAAGCATTGTATAAGGAAGATGGTAATATTATCACAATCCCATCAACCCATTTTCCAAATCACAAAACCCGAAAACACTACCACACCACTTCACCGGTAAAATACAACACTGGTCTTTTACCGGCAGACCCTAAAGAATTGGAAATGCATTCTTTCGATTTCAATTTCCTCTGCTGCATACATTTAGCAAAATGTAGGTTGCCTCCAGAACTTAGTGAGAAGATTTTTCTCTTTAGCAATGAGGTGAGGAAAAGGTGGCGCCAAGACGAAAAATTGCCACCATTTTGTGGAGTTTCCAAAAGCGCAATGAAAAGAAGAGCAAAAAGATACGAACGATGCTTAGGTTGCAGAAATTGGTCTCATGAAGGAAGATGTAGAAAAAGTCAAACTCAGTCTCCGCATGAATATACCGAGCTAATTAGGGTGGGGGCTATTAGGCTCAAAGCCGAACGATTCATTAGAGTAGGAAGTTATGTTCAAAACAGGATTGAGGAAGAACTTATCCACATCCTCGACAAACCTGGTCTTGACGATCTGACCTTAAAAGAGTCACTAGGTTTGTAGTAAATATATATATAGGGAGAAGAAAAGCTAACCGTTGAAGACATCTTAAGACTCCCGGCAAACAGCAGAAGTTGTATTTACCATCAACCAGAAGTTGTATTTACCATCAACCTACCTTGAACCATCAGAAAATACCAAATCCCTACTCACACAAAACCAACCCATATTACCTTCCGATCTATGCAACCCTTCACAAAGGTGGGAAATTGAAATTGTTACAAGCTTATTTTTCACAAGTCACGTTTTGACTAAGAGTGTTCACATACATACATCACAAGTATGATCAGATATGAAACCAAGTGTGAGTGAATATTGTGAGAACGTGACGTTTTGCATAAATAGAAGCTCATAAAAACAAATCATCTTTTTATGTATCACTACATATATTCCTATGATTTAACGATGGTTATTTTGTTCCCATTTTCTTGGAACTCTTTTGGGGATAATTCATTTATGGTCCTAACTTGCTATTTTTAGAGAATATTTATAAGTAGCTTGCTTGAGGACAAGCAATGTTCCAGTGTGGGGATGTTTGATGTATACAAAATTATACATCTTTTAAGCATAAAATAATCTCTAAAAACTGCAACTTCTATCAAATAATATAGCACAGAAAGCTACTTATCATAATAAAATACATTTTCAGGTAAACCCAAGTCCCAAACGAAGAAACAAGCGAAAAGACGAAGAAATACGGAAGAAAACACAATAAAAGAAATAAACACACCCCCATGCCTCAAGAAGCACGCCCCCATGCTTTTAAACACAGGAAAAGACAAAAATCTACAAGAAAAGACAGACAAAAGCACGGGGTTGTGCCTCTTGACCACATGGCCATGGTCACCCTTAACAAAAAGACAAAACAATTATAGAACATGTCAATAAAAGCACGGGGGCGTGCCTACCTAAGCACGGGGTCGTGCTTCTTCCCCCAGACTGCATATAAATAGTGGCTCATGTTGCATTGTGTCAACGCGAGTCGCCTCATATTCGGGCGTTGTGGTGGTGAGTCGATAAAACCGTGGCGCTGCTAAAAATCCAAGCTTTTTGGCGCCGGGTCAACGCGAATTTTCTTCAATTTCGTTTACATTTGTTCCGGTGTCGGAACTAAAATAAAGTTTGGTAAAGCCCTGGCATGGGTTAAACTGAGCGTTGTCGGTATTAAACGTTGCAGCGTTGTTTGATTACGTCATGCTTTTGTTTCGCCGGGCAAATCGGATCTTTTTATGCATACATACAACACATTGTAGCATTGCATTGTGAGTTCAGTTGGTATCATAATTAAACCCAAAATACAAATTCAGCTTAACATAAAAGAGAATTAAAATATTTAAAACATTTATTCGGTTGTAAAAGTCAAAGTTTGGTAAAACTGAGGGTGTAAAAACAGAGTCGATGTGAATTCGGTTAGTACCAATTACATTCATGATGGTATAAACAAAGTGGAAAACCAAAACATTAAAACCTAAATATTAAATTCGTCATTTTCATATATAAAAAGACTAACATATAAACAAATAAAATATTTTAAACGACATTTGTTTGATTGGTAAAACTATGACGTTTTAATAGTTAGATTTATAGTAAACATGTTTTATAAATAATTTAAATTTATGGCAATCAAAACATGTTTTAAAACAATTCGATAATTACAAATGAAACTGGCACAAGTTTATAAAAAATAAACATATAGAAAGTAATTTGCCTTCCTTACCCAAGAATTGAACGTGGGGTAAAAGTCAAGTAAATATCATTTAAAAACATAACCAAAGCCAACAGACCAACCCTAAATAGTTGTTTAATTTCACAAATATTTAATATATATATATAACTTCTGAAAACTATTTCAATGTCTCTTACTATATATAGATAATTCGCATGGCTTTTCTCATTATTTTCTATAAATGGTTTCGTATATAATGTTTGTATATATAAAATGTGTGTGTGTGACGTGGTTGCATTATATCCGCAACAATATGGATTTACGTAATTCATAAAGATATGGAGATGACGTAATTGCATACCAAATATTGTGCTTTTGAGTTTCACACGCACATGAACCACGACAAACTGTGTTTAACTTGTCGCTATTTGTCATAATATTAAAAGTATTATTTAAGTACAACATAATCGAAAATTTTATTATAATAATATAAGAAGTCATCAATTCGCTTGATTGCTAGCATATACGAAACACATGGGTGACCACGTCGCTGTTTACTGTTTAATTAATTAGGCTGCTATATATTCTAACAGTTATTATTATTATTATTATTGTTATTATTATTATCATCATCATCATAACGAGTGTTTATCGTAAACCAACTAGGGTTTAAATCCTTACAAGTGCAAGGTAAGATGGAAGTGTAGTATTTAAAAGATTTTCGTGTTAAAAAAAACAATTTGAATGATAATATATTTTTCTAGAAGTTATATAATAAATAAATTTGGCCAAAACGTTACAAACAATCTAGCTTATGAATGAGGGTCGATTATAGATTAATGTCATATAAATGAATTGATAGTTTATTTAATGTGATAAAGCGACTCATTTGTTAAACATGAAGTCAACTATCAACTTAATTTTCTCATCGATATCTTATGCTTGTGTTTTTTGGTTCAAACAAATGAGTCTCATTGATTTACACTTCACTTTAATAGGTAACTAGAAATTTCCCGGTACTCGGATATGAAAACATGAACATAAAAACATTTCATGATTACTATTAATTTGGACATAGAACCCAAGACATAAATAACAAAAGAAAATCCAAAAAAATATATACACCTAGCAAACGCGTGGAATTAACGCTATTGTTTCACATAGAAAATATAATTAAACTCGGAACGTTACATAATATAAAAATTCCATAAACAAACTAAAATTTTGTAAAATCAACGTAAGTACAGGTATGATTTCCTACGCTCTAAATTCTTGTAAACAAAAGAAAATCATTTGATAAAAGTAAAATAAATAATTAAATAATACATAGAAAAATAAATTAATAAAGCTAAAAAGTAATAACGATAACTGAGTAGCTAAAAAAAGCAACGTATCACACAAAAATAATCTCTTATTGAAAAAACGAATCACACAAAAATAATCTTTCATTGAAAAAAACGTGTACTTTAGGCTTCACAAATAGTATTGCACGACAGAAAATACATCTTTTATATATGATCCAGGACCAAAATATATTTTCGTAAAATATAAAGAGCTAAAAATGTAAATAGCAAAACTTTACGGTAGCAGTTCATTGTCCTTTAATATATAACGAGATTTTAAAAATCTCGTCTGGTGCGTCAGAATCTTTACACGTGTCAGATTTTGATTGGTTAAAAAATCTCATCGTTTATTTTTTCAAGTTGTCGCCTCAATACATATATTTTGAGAATCTTGACATAAATAGGATTTTTTTTTTCACTCTCTTCTTTAAGATCATTTAGGGAATTTTCCTTATGAACAAACTAATCTAACAACACGTGTATAGGAAAATAACCACATATGTATTAAGAAAATGGATAAGAACATTCCGGAAATCATGCTTCAGTTAGTTGTACATGAGGCTCACTGAGTTGCACATTTAGCTACCGTACACCTCGTCTCACATTCAGGATTTGCTTTTTAAATATATATATATAATGTTATTATTATTATTCTTATAATTTATTTGTTATTATTATTATTATTATTATTATTATTATTATTATAATAATAGTGTCATAACTATAACTATAACTATAAATATGGTGTTGCAGTTGGTCTTCTGATCTAACGGCCTATAAGTGATGGTTAAAACATAGGATCCTAAGGTCACAAGTTCAAACCTGAATCAATGGGGTTATTCGACAATTGAGACATCAATTTTGTTAGATACATCTACAATTAATTAAATTTATTTTGTAAAATACTTCTCAGTTTTCACATATAACAAAATATAATATTTTATCGGTTACAAAAAGTATAATAATAATTAACATATTAAAGTTAAAATAACGAGACAAAAATGAGAAGTGTGAGAAGTATTTGTGACCACACAAAAAACTCATTGAAAAAAATTAAAAAAATAACTAAAAATACAAATAAAAAAAGAAAAAATTTTAAAAACTAAAATATTTATGCCATTATTCCCGTTAAAAAAACTAAAAATATAAAAAAAATTGACAAAAAGACACAATTCCGAAATCAAAGACACAATGCCGAAATTGAACAAAAGACACAACTATAACTAAAAAAAATACATAATAGATCGCAAAATATAACACAATGCCGAACAAAATATAACACACTGTTGAGTAATAAAACACAATATAAAGAAAAAAAGACACAATAAATGACGAAAATAAACATAAAACATAATGATAAACAAAATGACAAAATGA